>NC_088352.1:35880000-36180000 GCF_036884655.1 Musa acuminata AAA Group
GCTCATAGTAATTTTGTGATGAATAAAAAGAATGGGAAAGGTAAGTATAATTCTCATTACATATTGATATCGTTATCGTATTCATCTCCAACGATAGTGCCCCCACATATCAGATAAAAGTCTTTTTAATAGCATCGAAAGATATACTTCGTAAATTTAACTTATCATTATTTGATTTCAGATTTTAAGATTAAATATTTTCTATAATAGGAACATAAGGATGGTTTTTATGCTTATAATTGGTATTAAAGTCATTTTATGTTATTTGATTTTGATTTATTAATGATCTATAATATCTTTTCTATCTAGTCAATCCTATTGTCTACTTACTTACGAGCTATGTGAGATTTCTGATCGATGGATCATTATTAATAATTTATTATCGATAAATAGTATTATTAAGGATAATGATCTTTGGTGTTTATTAGCCCAATCACGAACAACGACTGTGTATACAGCGAAAGAGCTATAGATTCACCTTGTGGTAGTTGCGGCACGTGACAGCTGCGGTGACTTGGACAGCACCCTTGCTTGCGCCGGCTTCGATCACTGCAGCTGCATGCGGCGACTGCAGCAGCACCGCTACCGACGCGGTTGTGGCCATTGCCACTGCGTGCGACAATACAGTAGCAGCGGCATCTGCTAGCCACGACCGACGTCACGAAACGCCGAAGGCTAGTGAGGTCGTCCGGTGGCGTGTGTGTGGCCTACGACGGTCGTATGCCACGCGTAGTCCGCATCTGTGCACTGCAACGGTCGTGTAAAGGTGGTAGAAAAGAAAGGTAGCAGTAGCCGACGTCGAAGTGCCGGAGGTGCGACTCCACCAACACCAAGTTTTGCTATTATAATAATTACAATCGATCGCAGCCCCAACCCCTCTGAAAGGCGTGTAGAAGGCATTGGATCCAAGGGGAGACACTTGGCAACGGTCCGGTCAGTCAAGGTCGCAAGAACAACCGATCCAAGAGCATTTGCCTTCGGAACTGCTTTTTAACGAATAATATCAGTAGTACTGACACAGTTCAACCATCATAGCAACAGCTTTATTTGCTGTTTGATGGAGATCACAGTAGCAACATCTCCCTTAGATTATTATTCTTCCTCAGGTCGGCTTCGACCACTGCTGTTGCGACTGCAACTGGCATCGTTTCATCACAGTTTTATTAGCTCGTTCTCGTCAGATCAGACATGGAGTTACGAACTGGTTGGTGTCCAGAAATAGATACTAGTCTAAGCTGTCATATCACTTGTAGGATTGCGTATGATGCTTTCAACATACTCGTAGCAGAGATGATATAATATATGCTTTCAGCATTGGATGGGAGGAGTTTCAGAATAGTAAGTTTATACCTATAACGTTAACCACAATTTACTTAAATCCGAAAGACCATAATAATTCTCCAATCTTGCAATTTCTTTACAGCTTACAACACAGTAAAAAGAAATAAAATGAACATGAAGAGACTTCGTGTTACCATTTTGTACGATCACTATTGGCTGGCTGCAGATGTGATGTATATTTGGGCAAAGAAAACTTGAAATTTCTGTCGATATTTTGTCATTGCATGGGCCCTTCTGCAAATCAATCAAGCTACTTTAAGGTGAGCAATGATATGCTATGATATATATATATATATATATAATTAATATGTCTCACCATATGCCCATTGAAATACCCACAGATCTAATCTGTAAAAGCGTCAACCTTCGATTGCAAAGCGATGGATACTAACATCACAAAGCAGTAGAAGTCACTGTACTCGGTTTGGCAAGCCAAAACTTCTGAAAAGTTCTAATTTCACCACCCTGACCTGCAGTCACAATCACCAATCCCCAGGCTGACTTACATTGTGCTGCCATGCCTCCATTGCAGAAGTCGCCATTGCATCCAGGGCTCTGTTTATTGACTGTCATGAGCTCTTCAGGCCAAGTGGCTGAATTTCTATCACTAAGTCGATTTAAACTTGAATTGTGAATGGTACTTTGCTGTTGGGTTTTGTTGTTCTCTGCCACCAATGGTGCATTGGCTTGAAATTCTATATTCAACGCACACTGTTTACTGGAGCAAGTTCTTAGCATCTTCATACTACTGGTGTTTGGCCACGGAACAGCCACAGTCACACCCTGGCAGTGAAAATATTCATAAGAATGTGTGATGGTGGTGGCACCAACACCATTTCTTCTGCTTGTTTGAGAATCATCATGTCTCCATACATAGACATGAGAGTCCTCGCTAGCACATATGACATGCTTCCCATTGGTAGTCAAGCACGCAGATATTTGACTGCTTGTGTTGCGAAACCCTGCAACAAAAATGTGTAACTTACATAAGAAGTTGCAGAAAAATGATTGAGTTACTTCCGTAATATCACAGGCCTTCCACAGCCCTCAAAATAGCTACAAGAATAAAATAAATTAAGTCCAAGTTTGCAACGGAAAGCCTTTGACATTTAAAGATTAAAAAAAGGACAAGAACAAAGATGTATATCCTCCTCGAACAACGTATAAGTGGCACAGATGTACTGAAAAAAAAATGAAAATTATGTATCATGAAAATAAAAACGAAAATATTTCCCAAAAATCTACATTTTTGTCACCTAGGCAATACAATCTACTAATTCACTTGGACCATAAATAGTCATAAAAGATGCATTTCCAGCCTTTAGTTGAAGTTGCAACACAATCTGAGACCCTGAAGAGGAGAATCTTTTGCATGCTTATAATACCATATCTGAATTAATATGTTCATTGCAACACTCCATTTAGCATAAGTTGGAAAAACAATAAAAATGCTCTATTGGCAAAAATATATAGTAATCGGAAGTAAATAAAAAGAGTAAGAGGTGTAGAACTAATTTTAAGCTTAAAAGAAATGTGGGATCATATAAGTCAACTAAAGAATAAGACGGACGCATGGCCTCTTCGTTCAAAATTTTTAATGCAACAATGTGTTTGTATCTATGACCAGAAAGGTGAACATATATATTTGAAAACAACACACAACTCATCAATGTATGATAGGCATCATTGTGACTGTGGTCATAAGATAGCAATTAGCATTTCAGATATTTTTTATTTTCTTTTCGATGAATATTTATATTCTGAGTAAAGTAATTTCACGTGACCAAACAAAAAAAATGACCTTTCCCTAAAGCACTGGACAAAAGTGTAATATGCTTTCTAACTGATGATTTACTATCATCATTCTTCAGTTACTGAAAAACATAAATTAATCCAACACATCATGCACAAAATTTAAACACACCAGAGGTCCTGCAATCAAGAACATTCTTAGCTAAATATACCCTTATGGACCTGTGCACTATTTTCTGTCATTTTCACAATGTTAATACCTAGTCATACAGCATTATCCAACATACAGGGTATATAACAACTCCAATAAGTATCCCACTAATTGTGCCTGAAAGAAGAGTATGTTTCGTCTACATAATTTCTTACGACTTTAGTAGTAGTAAAGGTGATTGACCTAGACTGAGAAGCATATCTGACAAGCAAATGTATGTTGAAGATAACAAATCCCAAGATTATAAAGGAAATGCAGGAAAAACAACTGTGAATGTGTTGAACATGACAAATCCCCAGACTATAAAGGAAATACAGGAAGAAAAACTACAAATTTGCATCTATCCAGGACTGGTAATTTAATAAGCTAATGGTTGGTATAACTCTGCTCTTAGCAAGTTCCATGTTTAAACTGGAAGGAATGTTATACTTTGTCAATCACATGGTAAAATTGCTTCATTGATATGGAAAAATAATTGGTCCCCTAGTCATTATCCTAAAAATAGGTCTATCTTCATCAAGATAGTTGATAAAAGCAATTGCAGCAAACTGTTTTACTCCTTTAATATGCCAAAAAAAAAGTCTGAAGAACCGACTTTTATAATGACTGGACAATATAGCACTTGGTCCATCTGCATAAACTTCTCATTGTGTTTTATGGGAACAAAACTATAAAGCACTAGTTAATATTATGATTATTATAGAATTTAAACTTGCTTTAAATATAACAAGGAAATCAATATATAAAAAATAATAATTGCAAATAAATGATGACCATAGGAGAATGTTCAATCATTAAAGAGGAGTCCGATAGAATATTATTATTTTGCTAAATGATACCCATAAGTAGAATGATGGCATGCAAAAGGTTTGGGTGTCTCCAATAGTGTGATCTGTAGGGAAGTATTCTTTCTATTAAGCTGCTTATTCAACAACCTAGCACCTAAAGTGACATAATTGGAAATTGCTCAGAACTTGAGGGTACAACAATTATATGACCTTACTTGGTGAAATCAAGACTGGCTCCTTTATAATCTTAACCAAGGCAATGGTTCAAAATATTCTTGTACTAAGCACGGAACAGATAATTCTACCTTTAAATTTGTGGACTAGTTCATCACCATCAATAACCCGTATTCGTGAATCTGCAGATGTTATTAGCACCTTTGACGGACTCCCAGGGGCAAACTGTTGAATGAAACTAATCAGAAAATGTAGCCATATCATATACTAAAGTTCAACGTTAATATGAACCTCAAGATCTTAATGAACTTTAATAAAGTAGTACCTGAAAACCAGTTATTTTCTTGTGCCTTGATGACCTTTTTCTATTTTGCAGGTCAACACGACTTTTCTGAAGAAGCTTATTATCTGAGAAAGGAAAAAACAATAGAGACAAAACAAGCTTTGATAAAATTGAAGACAGCAAACAACTCATTTTAGATAGATCCAGACAAATTACTGGAGTATTTGATGCTTCATACCAGATGTCTCATACAGGTAACAATTCCCCCTGTGTGAACCAACTAGAGCACCCTTCAAAATGCAACAGGTAAGAGCATTACTAAAAACAAGTCTCAAAATAAAGTTAAAACTTAAAAGGATAAAATATTTAACTAAAAAAGATAAGGTGCTAATTGTCCAGTTCAAAAACCTGGCCATCAGGGGTATAACAAACGGCAGTGACCATTTCATGCAAATCATTCCAATCAACAACTTGACGATCTGGAATACTCCATATCCGAACTTTATCATCAAGAGATCCACTGATGAAATACCTGTCATCAATAGGGTTGAACTGGATACAAGTCACTGCACAAATCCAGATTTAAGAAGCATTATAACAACAGAAGTAGAATCTACAAGGGAGATGTGAATATAAGAAAAAATAGATTAAGTTACAAGATACCACTGAAACAAAATTTCAACTTACCATAGTCACTATGAGAGAAAACTTTTAAACAGGAATTATTTGACATGTGCCAGAGTCGCACTGTTTTGTCCATTGAAGATGAAAGCAGATACTGAAATGGTCAAACCAGTTGCAGCATTTAACAAAGTGAGTGTCACAAAATTCATAATGTTTAGTCACCATTATCTCAATACCTTCCTCAAGGAAATTGAATACCACTTAATAGAAAAAAAGAAAATCTAAAGAGTTGCAGCTACTTCTTACAGAATTTCTGAAACTAACAAACATCTGGTGTGAAAAATAAACTTACTGCATCAATGATATCTGACAAGAGTAATAAAGTAGTTAATTAGCAAATCATCATGAATTGACAAACCAAAGTATTTCAGAAGGTTAATTTAGCTTATCCCGAGATATAAGTAATACATAAGGCAACCCTTGAGTCCATCCTAAAGTTGCTTGATTGCGACTTGATTGTCAAAGTTCAAGTTCTGAGAAATATCATTTACATACAAATGTAAGACAAAGTGCATTTGACATTCTTCCCAGACTTTAAGTTACTGAGAGACTGATGTGCTTAGCTGCTCTTCAAGTGACAAAAATGTGTCATGCTCAGCTCACAATTTTTGAATGTTCAAGTCAGTCATGACAAAAATGCCATGAAAATATAGAACATCTAACAGGTTTGAGTTTTCTTTAAATTGTACAAAATAGGCCTAATAATTTCTCAAAATTGTATAAAATGGACCCCAGATAATATATATAGTATTACAACAGACATGCTCATTTCTATATAGATCAGAATATCTTCTCGATTAATTTGAGTCATTTGAATTATAAAAGTCCAATTTTTATATATCTTCTATGAGGTGGAATGTCTTCAGGTATGTTGACCATATTATCGTGGAATAGAATTTAAATATCATTATCTTGATAGCTGAATGGGTATCCTAATGGCACTATGTTCATCAAGCTTCATAATAGTTGTTTAAATATTTTTAACTTTCAAACTTATACTCTACTGAAAACTTGATTCAATTAGCACTGCTTTGAGGATTTTATATCTCACAAAGTTTCATTGGCAGTTCCACCAACCAACTAATCTGTATTGATAATTAAGATGGTTTCTGTTAAAACCACCAAATTCCTACTGAGGGAGATCAGATTCTAGACTGGCCTACCCTGAATCATGTTAGGATTGGTCAAAGAGAAAAAAAAACACAGCTAAAATTGTTCTATGAGCTAATTAACAAAATATTCATATTAAGATGTGAGAATTACTAGCACAGAATAAGAAACCTCTGCAGGTTCATTTATTAATATCAAATAACGTGATGATAATTTTCAGATATCACATAATTTAGTTTCTAGTCAGTCAACAAGTTAAGTACCATAAAGAATATATGATTTTAGCTTCTAGTAAGTCAACAGGATAAAGATCATAAAATTATTTCATATCTGGAAATGCATTGACACTATTCATAACCAAGATTAACCATTAGATTTGGGCAACTTATTATTTTACAAAATTACCTCCTAAAGAGCAGAACAATAGATACCATAACAAAGGTAAATATCTCATTTATATTATAGACTCATGGTTCAATAAACTAATTATACTCCATATTATATTATGAACATATAATTAGATTAAACCTCAAAATGTATATTTGAGCTAAAATATGATAATGTAGACCAAGGGCGATAGTTTTGACTTCTCAGCTCAAGGTGAATGAGCGACTCTGGTAACCAATAGCTGAGCATGTCCTCCGCTCCTGGAAAAGTTATATTGCATAGAGACAAGAAACAGATTGCATCTCTGTTCTCTATCTAGTGATTCACTGGACCCTATTAATGTAAATGGGCACTTACGTCTTATCCCTAGCATAAATTATGTATTCAGGATATCACCTGCAAATCCGATCCCATCTGAAAATTTTGAAAAAAAAAAAAAAACAGACTCCCGCAATTTCTGAAAATTAAAGAACTTTGGATTTTCAATTCCCTTGAAGACCTTCCAAGGTTCAACCCAAATTTTACACCAAGAAAGCTGACAATATCCACAACAAGATTAGTGGTTTAAGATTCTATTCATCGACTTCGAGCTATAGATTCACATATGAGAAGTATAAGATGATCATGGCAATAAATTTCAGGTTATTTACATCCATAAGCAAGACGGCAGTCATTACTTATTCATTTCTATCATGAGTCTTAAATGCTGGAAAACAAAATTCCGCATCACCCATTGTCCAGATACATAACTAATTTCATCTTCAAGAAGAAAGTTAGAGAATGGTGATGTACCTGAGATTTGGACCAAGAGAGATCAAGGACATCTTTTAGGTGTCCCTGGAAGGAGCGCAAAGGTTTATCCGAAAGAGCAAATACATACTTTGGTACCATAAAAGGGTCTGAACACACAGATTTCCTACTGCCCAGGACCCTTGCTCTATTATTCTCCCAGTGGTTCCCCTCTGCACAAGCCAAAGACAATGTGAGATCTAGTTAACCATTATCAATCGCCAGAACAAATGAACTGCGACTACCATTCTCTGGCGAAGCCTTCTCATTCAGCAAATCCCCCCTCGTTTCAATCTCTGATACCTTCCACACATGGATGACACAGTCCTCTCCTGCGCTTGCCAAGTACTGCCCATCCAAACTGAATTTGATGCTCCAGATGGACCCATTATGAGCCTGAATCTCCTGGCACATGCATAGACCGCTGAGCTCCTTCTGGGACTTCCCATACTGCCGAACTTTGATTCTCTCCAGGCCGTGATGGAGGCCATGGGAAGCATCCAGGCTATCATCAGTGGCCGAGCTCGACCTCCTCCCTCCCTTCTCTGACGAGGAATCCTTCTCGTCGCTGCTCTTGCGGTCGTGGCTGTGCCCTCCGGCCACCATGGTCCCTGCAACATTCTTGATGCTCCTGAGCCAACTTCCCCTCTTCTTAGACCTGATCCCTCCGGTGGATCCTCCGCCAGCAACAGCCCCACCAGAAGGGCCACCGCCGGAGCCGCTGCTGTTGGTGGTTTCCTCCACATTCTGCCGCCTCATTAGTTCTTGAACAATGGGACATCTGCCGACGCACCTATCGAACTCCTCCATTGTAAGCTGCCGCCCGGTCCCGACCTCACTGAGTGTATTCCACATTCCGTCCTCGTAAAACTCCACCACGAACTCACTCCCGTTGTCGAGATTCTTGATCAAGCAACGCGGGTCATCGCACAGGTCTCCGCCGATGATCCGACGATCGCCTTCGGAGACCTCAAGAATACCGGTCGACAAGGACCGGAATCGCGAATCAAGAGCAGGCTTGCTCGAGAACGGCGCACGGATCGTTCCTTGGTGGTGCTGCTGGGGTAAAGATTCGTTCACGTGACCGGGAACCGCGGAACCATCGGACCGCGAGCGGGTCACTGCGGAGACGGGGACGGGGTTGGGGCGGGGGCAGAGGCCGTCGCAGGAGACGGATCTCCCCGTTTCGGCATGCGCGCTCGAGCCGAAGGCACCGCCGCCACGCCTGGGGCTGGCGACGGCGGGGTCACCGGCGAGGCCGAGGTGACGGAGGAGGCGTCGGCGGCGCTCCTCGACCGAGGCGGGCGCGGAGAACCAGACGTCGAGGGAGGACAGCGAGGGGAAGCGGAGGCGGGCGCGGCGGCGACGCCCGACGGCGGATGATTCGTCGTCGGAGGCGGAGGCGGAGGCAGAGGCAGAGGCGGAGGTAGAGGAGCAGGACGATGAGAGGATCCGATCCAAGGACTCGAAGAACTCCTCCTCGTCTCCCTCTTCCCCCGGCGAATTGCTGCTGCTCATCGTCATATCGAGTACTCGGATCGGGAAATGGACGCGAAGCGGGGGGGAGAGCGGTTCGAGGAGGGATTTATACTACAACGGAAGGGGATGGGGGAAGAGAAGGGGGAGCGAAGACCGAGGGGACATGATGTCGTTGCTGTTGCTGTAGTTTGTAATTGTTGTTGTCGTTGGGGAGAGAGAGTCGCCGTCGTAGACGTATACAGTGTATACGCCAGCAGTGTACAGTACACTCGAGAAGTAGATGACTTCGACCGCCCTTTTGCTACGCAACCTTTCATCGTTGCAAGACTGAAACAAAACACAATTTTGCCATTATTAGAATTTAAATATAATATAATATAATAATAATAATAATAATTTCCCAAACTCTGCATGCTATCTATCACAGTCATCAGTAGAAATGATATATACCATAAATTCCTTGGTGTATCTAAATCTGCATGGCGTTCACATGTGCTCTATGTGGTGTACACGTGAATTTTGATTTCGTGCTACGGGACACGTGAACATCACGTGGATTTTGAGATAATTTGTATTCCTCGTGTAGACGAATTATTCTCTTCTAGTGTGATCAATTTTCTTCATGACATTAATTAGTTTAGATAGGTCTATTAATTAACTAGAAGAGAGCCGTTGGCGAAACGAGTTAAATCACGGCTTAGCCAATGTCACATCCTCGCGATCCAAGTCGTGGGTTAAGTCGGGAATCGGGCATCTTCCTAATCGGATCCGTCACTACGACCCAGCGAGAGTTGGATGATGCGGTAGCGAAAGGTCTCAAAACAAGAGAGAAGGGAAACGTAGTCGGTCGTAGACATTACTGCATGCATTCATGCTAGCGTGGTGTCTTTGATTAAAGCGAGTGGTCGACGAAAAGCCTACGTGCCTACAACACAGGGATCCTGGTAACGGAGAAGAAAAAGGCTGCAAAGAAAGGTATCAAACAAGCTTCTTTTGTCAATGGTGGTGAGCTACAGCAGGCGAGGTACAAGCACCACCGGATGATTGAGACTATTAATGGCGGAGCCACCCCCTCCCCCCATTCGTAGGTCTTTCCTCCCTTCCTCGTCTGAGCGGTGGTCGCAAGAAAGATCCAAGTTCCGCCTTCTCTTTTGCAAATTTGCATGCCGCATTCTGATGCTGCACGCTCTTCTCGCTCATCGAATTGGCGAATACCAGTAATATGTAAGCAGGAGCAGCAAAGGAGGGCGTTAGGGTGAAGAGATGTGTTTGCTAGGGGTTTTGGTCCCCTTCCTCGAGCACAGTGGCTCAGGGGGTAGAATTATGGATCCAAGTTCTTGGTTCCGACAACAACTAGTCCTCTCGGCGTCCGGCCTGTTCATATGGAGGAAAGGGAGAGATTAGGGTCGCAAGAAATGATGGGGGACCGTGTGCAGTTGGCCACCTTCACCACTGGCATCAGTTGGGAGTCACGAGAAGGTAAGAAGGCCCAGGTTTCCCTTCTCCTTTTCTTCCAAGATGGAGAATGACCAAAACCCATGAAAGCTCCACGGTCACACTTGCATGTTGCAGGATGACTAAAATATTGGATCCTTCATGTGATGCCTTTCATTTCATCAGGGAATAACTTCTGACTTTGGATTTCTTTTTCTTTGTGCATTCCAGGTGAAGCAGCAGCCAGAGCAGATCATATTGAGGTTTCAGTGGTTGTCTTTCCCATCATGCATGGAATAGATAAAGGGGAAGATGGCATACACACATACATAGTACATGGCCGGCCCAGAGGGAAACCTTGGATGCAGAGGTGCAAAAGCTTTGGATGCTATTGATCTGGCTGGGGTGATATAACTGGAAAGAGAAGCTTCCTTCCTTGTGAAGTGGAAGTGAGTGGTGGTTTCTGCTGGCTTCCATGTTGTCATGTGCACCCACATGATCACCTGCTCTTAAGCTCACTTTTGAAAGCTGTGAATTGCAATGAATGATTGAAAAGGCACCTAAACAACCAGCATGGATAATCAAAACTTGTATAGGATGGATTAAGAACTCTCAGCTTCTCTCTTTCTGTAGGTGTGCTTGTGATCCAAGCAGTTAAATGGCAAACAGGTAGGTGAAAAATCACGGGAAGTATGCATCTCTTTCTGCGATATTGGACTAATGATCATTTAGTGGTCCTGCCATTTGAATCCTCGTGTACCCCATTGCAGCAGTAATGTTGGGCCTGACTCACACAGAGTAGGGGACCTTAGAGATCAGAACTCATCGATCTTTACTTCGAAGAAGTTACCATCAACGTAAAACCACGTCGCAATCACTCGTAGGCATGCTGTCCTCGGAGAAACAAGCCATCATCATGCATGCATGATGTGAAAACTGATAGAAGAAGAAGAAGGAGAGAGACGATGGTGATGATGAGGAGGAGGAGCTTGCCATTAATGAGGGTTGAAGTGGTGTGGTGGGGGGGATGATGGGGGAGCGAGTTGAGGGGGGAGATAGACAATGGAAGAGGGTCGGGCACATGGGAGGGGGAGGGGAAGGGGAGAGAGAGAATCTGCCATGGTGGGGAGTCATCTTTGCACGTGCCACTGTCTCCCGACCTTGACGTTTCCCCGGGGCTTCCGCCATTGTTGTAGCTTTCGTTTTGCCATTATTGGCATGCTTTTGCACGGTGTTAGGCGGCATGGGATGGGGATGCGAGTTGGTGCTGCTACAGCAGGCACGTCACCTTCTTGGCTTCCATGATTTAGTGCATGTCCCCTTATTCCTGTTGATGTCATTGTACGTATCCCTCTACTGTTGCCTTAGTTGAGACCATCTTTTTTCCTATCATCCCTCTCATGCATTACTCCAAATAATTTGAATTCCCAAAGACACATGAGAAGAGAGGTTTCGACTCCAAGGCACTTGCCTAGAGTAAAAGCTTTCTACTACTATTTTTCCATCGTCGGGTCATCGATGCGATAAATCTTTCCTCCTCGGCGAACGGTAACTATCTTCTCCAACGTCCGTTCTCTTCCGCTGTGGCGTCTCAAGTGCTACGCTCATCAGCACTATCCCACCTTTCCTCTTTTACTGTGGCATTCTTCTCTATTATGGTATTATTGTAGCTTCCTCTTCTGCCGTACCTCTGTTGTAGCTTCCTCCTCTGTTATAACATTGCTGCAACTTCCTCCTCTACTGTAGCTTATTCCTCTACTACAGTATTGCTATAACTTTTTCTATTACTGCAGCTTTCTCTTCTACTGCAGTCATCGCCGTCGTAGTTGCAACAACAACAATAGCACGATATGCTCTTGCCCTACTCACGAAGCCTTGGTTGAAGCCCCCAATTATATAATGAAATCTCTCTATCTGTTGAGGAAAATCCTCTCTTATAAATAGAAGAGGGATATGTTAATGTATTCAAGCTATAATTTCGCTTCTTCACTTCTTCTTCAATAAAGTTTCTACAATAATTGTTCTTATCTTCTATTCTTTCCATCACTATGATCTCAGATGGACAAGCATACTAGTCTCTTGTTTTGATGTCATTTCGAATCTGTCTAACCAAACTTGAGATGTAGGTTCAAAGAGAGAAATTAGAAGAATGCAATTAGATATTGTCATTAAAATTGGGGACTTGTGATTATATCTCATATAGAATAATTAGGTTGATTCCACTTGTGTGTTTGCCTCTCTTGTTTTGGAAAGCCGCACTGAAGTCGTGTTCTCGCCTAGCTATATAGACCGGCCTGCCTGTGTGCTTCAAAGTACCCATTTGACTTAGTATACAAATACTCAACCCTTATTTCCAGGGAATGTGACCTAATTGTCTGGTGAAGTAGGATCCCCAAAAAGGTGTAGAAAGGAGACATTTTTAACTAATTGCTACTTGATATTATTATTCTAAAAGTAATTATGCATTCATTAATCACATCCTACTATTTTTAACCCTTTACGACATGCTAACAAAATGGTCCACCTATTTATTGACTGAACTGACGAAGAAGGCTGAATCTAATTAGAAAGAAGTATAATCTAAATACTAAAAATCATCAATTATGAACCTGATTAGTGTCAAATAATGGTATAGAATATAAATATGGATGGTGAAAATGCTACGGTGTTAGGCACTCAACAAGCTATTAATGGCAGAGATCAATCTGTCCCATCTTTTCCCGGCCCCTTCCCTAACTGAGGTTGGAGTGAGTAAACAAACAGGCCCAGAGAGATTGCTGCCACATCGCGTAGGCTTCATCTACCAAGTACCCTAGTCACCTTGAGGAAGTAGTAAAGCCGGCATAAGAGGGGAAACACCAGAGGATAGTTCAATTTGGTCATTCCAATCTATTGTTTTGAGTATCTTGAGACAGCAATGAGCTACCCAAATAAGAAAACCTAATCTTATGTATCATTTACTGGTGGATTGACAAAGTTCAACATCATAACTTCCTCTTGTCTTTAAGGCAAAACCCATTGGAAACAATCGTATATTCAAAGAGGATGAACAACACATTGCTAAAGATCGAAAACAATCAAATTACATGTGCCAAATTTGATCCACAATATAACAAGTTCTTAAATTTCAAGGCTCTAAGGTATGTTAATGCTAACTAGTTTGATTCAGACTTGTTATTATTTGATTACTAATTGTACTACTAGACCATTAATATACGCGTGAACAGATAAGATAGTTTGCATACATGGTGGATGAAAGGCCAAAGATGTACTACAGCAAGTGCTTAAAGCTAGACAATGAGATCAAATACTGTGTGACACGAAAGAGAGAGAAGCAAAAGAGAAGCCAAGATGGTAAACCTGCTGTTGGTGTGGCCTGAAAAAAAATATGCAGCCAAGTGTAGCAGGAAAAGGAAGTATGCAAGACTGCTTGCTGAGAGACATCGGTTCTGAATCATGTAGGGTTCCTATGTTCACAGGCTGAACCATAAAAATCTGCAACCGGTGAACTGTCCTAACTAAATCAACTGTGCTTCTTATGTGTGTGTGTGTGTGTGTGTGTGCGAGATCTCTAACCGCATGCCATGCGGCAGTGCAGATGAAGCAGAGGGAGAGAGGCCACGATCATTCCTTCCACATAAACCAGGAAGGAGGATGAGGAGGAGCAGAGGAAGGGGAGGCAGGGGTGTCAGTATCCTGATATGCTGTTGTCGTTGCTGACGCTGTAGGATCAGAGTAATCCATGTCGGATTCGGGGATGGTGGTGAGCCGGGACTGGAGGAGGAGGCTATTAGCTCCGTCAACGTCGTCCCACACGGAGCTCCCCGGACCCCAGGTGCTGAACCACGCTTCGTCGGCGTCTCCCCAGACCATCTCGGTCGGCTGCGGCGTGGTCACCATTGCTCCGAGGTTTGCGGGCTCGTGCATTCCCGATGGCGAGTCTGCAACGCTGCTCATGTCACCATCAACTGTGGTCTCAGCAGTAGCAGGTGGAGTGTTGAATCGGGATTCCAACTGAGAAGGTTGCCTTGGCTCATCCTGCTGGTGTTGCTTGGCTTCTTCCGGAGTGGCGGGAGCAGAGGATGAGGAGGAGGAGAAAGAGGCCCCATCCCTGCTACCACCGCCACCGCCTTTGCCGAGGAAGAGGTTGGGAAAGTTGAGCCGAGCGTTCTCGCCCCTGAGCTTGAAGGCCTCGCGGTCGTATGCGAGGGCCGCGGCTTCAGCGGTGTCGAAGGTGCCGAGCCAGAGGCGGGTGCGGTTCTTCGGGAGGCGGATCTCCGCCACCCACTTGCCCCAGTGCCGCTGCCTCACGCCACGGTACAGCTTCGCTGGCGCGGGCGGAGGGGGAAGCATGAAGGACTGGAAGATTCCGGGGTACAGCGATGCCAACGATCGCCGCCTCGCCAAGTGACTCATCATCGCCAGGTTGCCTCGCGGGCTGAGGTTGAGCGCCTCGCTCCAGTGCTTCAGGAGCCGCTCCTGATACCTCTGCTGCTGCAACTGCTGTTCCCGATCCATCGCGGCAGCTCCTTCGGTCATAAACGACGGAGAAGGTGGACAAGCTCCAGTTTGATGCCGACGACTTCGATCAAAAGAGATCATCTGCTGCTCGCTCTGCTCTTGCCGCGGAAATCGACTGGCACCCAAAGCAGGCAAAAGTGGTGCGGGCAGGGAATCCTCGCAAGCGAAGGGAAAGATGGGCGTCGCGGAGGCGAGAGGGCGCGGCGAAGAAGCCGGGGTGGTCGAATTGGAGGAGCACGAGGGAGAGCAAGGAAACCGATCCGGGCTTGTCATCTTCTTCAGCGGCCAAAGAGACGCCGAAGCCGCCTCCTCAACGACCAGAGGCGGACCTCGAGGCGTGCTCTCAGGCAACACGCGCGGCACCTTCCCCTTCTGCCTCCTTCCGCGGCTCCCCCCCTTCTTCTCCGAGTCCTCCATGTCCCGCAGCGAAAACCGACGGGCCGCCCGCTCGATTCTTGATGAACGCTAAAAGAATCGAAGGAATCAGATGGAATCTGGAGCTGGAAAATGCCTACACTCAATCGAAAGTTACCTAGAGAGAGAGAGAGATGGGGAGCGGACGGCCGGGAAGAAGGAGCGATTTGGTGGGGGAGCCAATGGGATGGTCGAATCTGATACGAAGGGTGCCCAATGGCACTTATAAGGGGAGGAGGAGGAGGAGGGGAAAGAGGGGACGAAGCGTGTAGCAACGCGTCGTGTGATATTCGTTGCGTGAGTCGTGACGGTCTGAAGGGGGTCGGTGCGCGGAGCGCTTTAAGAAGAATTTTTGGCGCCTCCCTGGAAAGGTCGGTGGGCCGGGCCCCACGAAGCAAGGTTGCCCCTTGGACTCGATCGGCCATCCGACGTCGAACACGTGGACATCGATGTTCACGTTCCTGTGGATCTGACTACAAGAACGAATCTCCAAGCCCAGGTGTGTCGTGCGCGAGCCATGGTCCATACGCGTGGACTTTGAGATCCCTCCCATGCAGATATCGCCAGATCACGACTCTTGACGTTTCTTCGAGTCATTGTTTCGTCTCGTCCTCGTCCCTTTCCCCTTCTCCAAAAATGGCGCTATCACGGTAACAATGTCCGCCTTGGCTTCGGCTCCACGACCGTCCATGGCTTTACACTGCTCACACGACCTTTGTGCTTATCTGCACAGAAATGAAGATGATAAGATAAATACTTTATATCAAACATGATAAACAATATGACATCCTTCCCAACATTTCACATTAAGAAAAAGGTAATCTCCATCTCATGCAATATTTAATTTTAAATTATATTTATGGAATATATATATATATATATATATATATATGTAATTCTCCTCTACATAATTTTCCTTCGGCATATTACTACTAATCCTCCAAACTCTCCTCCCTTTTGCGGTAGGGGAGTCCACATCAGCCACCCCCTTCTCTTTCGGCAGACAACAGCACTCCACCGTGGCCGCCGAGAACAAGTCAAGCACTACAGAGTTGTAATCCACCGGCCGCCCTCATCATCCTTGGAGTTTTCTTCAAGTCATGTCACATATTATTATTACTATAATAACAATATTAATATGCTACCAAATCACATAAATATCAGCTTCTACCTTATCGCTGCTCGACGCTTGTCTCTCCCCCCTCTCCACCACCATGTACTTATTCAAACCTCTCAAGCTTCCTTCGTCTCATGTTTAGCCACAGTGTACTGATGGGAAACTCTCTATTGTCTTCGTCGCCCTCAGGAAACGCCAAGAAACTCTTTAGATTAGTCGTAGAGTAGAATGTAAGTTACCGTAAGCCATGACCTTACCAAGGACAGTGTTATGTACCATCTCTAATTGGAGGTTGAAGTCAACAATCATTACGTTAATTGATGCAAGAGTCAACCATAATGGAAGGGTGGTGGGAGTCGTGTCCTTGTCTTGGTTCAAACTTGTTGGTCAAACTATGATTGATTCGTGTTAGTGCTGCTAATTGTGATATGCTTAAAGCATTGGGACATCAAGGATTGCGTTGTAGTTGACTTTTGTAAGAAGAAGATACTGTGTAAAAAATAAGCAGTTGATTAGTGTTAAGTTAATTAAGAATGATCTTAGTATTATTATTTTTCACATAATGTGATAATTTCCAAATGTTGTAGAAAGAAATATGAGAAAATTGTAGTGGAGGAGTAGCACAGAGGAAATGGATGTTGTTTTCATAAATCGAACCAGCATGGAGATCACAGAGGAATAATCTTATCCGAACGTCAATATACATAATTAATCCTATTGGATTACTTAGAAACATAACTCATTTATTTACCAATCCAAAAAGTATATCTAAAATAATTGCAACATTAGTTTTATTTTTTTGAGTAGGGTCAAATGTCACATTTATTCATCAATCACTAATTTTATAGTATATCTTCTTAGTAAAACATAGATGTGGTAGGTATCATTTTAATAAGAGATAAAGCAGAGAAATTATTTAAGATTGTATGAACATATATTTAGAAAATCTTTGAATATGCTAGCTAGAATTAGTGAAATGATTGTAGTTACTAGTACAAGAACAACAATGTTGTAGAGAGAGAAGAATTGAAAGATAAAAAAACAAATTAAATATCAACAAATACAACACACCAAATTGTCTATATAAGTTCAGCATGGTTGTTATTATATATATATATATATATATATATACCATGTGAAATCAATTATAAGATTCTTGAGTTACACTCTCATATAAATATGGAAGAATTTATACTAACTAACTAAAAATTTAGGAATATCCAAAGTATTCCTTAAATCTTAGTCTATGACACCAAAACTTAAAGATAGATATGATATTTAAAAAAAAAATTAAATTTTAAATTTTGAGTTTTTTTCTTTCCGAAAACTCTTTTTTTGTTCTAACTCTTCGTATTATGAATTATTACCCTTCTTGAATACTATCTTTAGAAATCTTAAAATATTTATTAATTCTAATGAAATTAGATAAAGAAAGACGTAAAAGGACTTTAATAAAAAATTAAAATATAAATATTATTAATTAAATATGTAATTTTTTATGGTTAATAACAAATGAATATAAGAACTTATGATTTTATTATTATTATTATTATTATTATTATTATTATTATTATTATTATTATTATTGAATCTAACCTCCGGTTAGATTAAAAGAAAAGTAATAATTATAGAGGTTACTCGGGGATTAAATGTCACGCCCCCCCCGAATATAATTCTCGTTCAGGAGGTGTGAACCTAATTCAAGATTAATAATATTTAATTCAACAAACAATCCAGGATCCAATCACACATTTGAGGTCACTAAGAAAAACATTCAAGTCATTCACCTCTACAATCCACAATTCACAAAACCTGTGCAGTTTATAATCATACATCATGTCACTAGATGATTCTTAAAATCCAAAAGCAACTTAACTAAACCATAACTATATCATAAATCCATAAGCGCGACAATTAACGCAATTACAAAACCAACATGTACTACATGTTTATATCAGTACACCGTTTAGACTTAACATTTCCAAAATCCTGACGTAAGAGGTACTTTTCAAATATTTACAAGATACATTAATCTAGATTTGTCATTGATATTTCATTACACCCAAAAAGAACTTATACAACATCAACCTATCAAGTACAAAATATTTGCCCCAAAATCTTCTAGTCTTCCACTTCCTCAACCCAATTTACACATTTTAGTGAGCGATAAGCTATCCTGAAAAATTTATATAGCAACGGGGTGAGCATATAAAGCTCAGCAAATGACTAACATATCCATAGCAAAGAGGACAGTTTTCAAACAAATGAGGTATCAAAATACAAAGTAGAGATACAAGATGAAACAGTAGCATGTTTTGTTTGAATGTAGAATTACAATATCATATCGTTCGAAGCACGTTTTATTCATATAATCGAGGAAAGGTAATTGGAGAATATCATTGGCATAAGGAGCATATCGATGACATATGGTAATTTCAAGGCATAACAAGGACGTAAGGAGCATTTTGGATACCATGAATGCAGAATTACGATGTCATTTCGTTCGAAGCACGTTTTGTTTATACAATCGAGGAAAGATAATTGGAGCATATCATTGGCATAAGGAGCATATCGATGACATATGGTAATTTCAAGGCATAACAAGGACGTAAGGAGCATTTTGGATACCATGAATGCAGAATTACGATGTCATTTCGTTCGAAGTACGTTTTGTTTATACAATCGAGGAAAGATAATTGGAGCATATCATTGGCATAAGGAGCATACGATGACATATGGTAGCTTTCAAGGTATAACAAAGTCTTATAACATTTCAGAAATATATCAAAGAACAAAACATGAATAGAAGCTCAAATGTCACATAACGATGCATTCATTTCATTCTTATCCAAAGCATGCATAGAAACATAGCCAAAGCTTTGGATATCATATCAAACACATAGAAGGTGAAGTGGGATCATAACATAATATGGTCCATCCATTTCTGAATGACCAACAAACATAAGTCATACCCACATAGCGGGCAACAAGCGCATATCCCACATAGCGGGATCCCACATAGCGGGCAACAAGCGCATATCCTTTACCATTTCTGGCAAGGGTCCAGACAATCCCACACACCAGAGTACAAGAGGGCAGTTTTAACAATAAGCAGCATATATCGGAAGCACACGCGGAACAACAAAGCGTACATGTGCCTTTACGAGTCAATCCGAAGTAAGCAATAATCTTTCACAAGTATATTCAGATTTGAAAGGAAGCAAAAGCAAGAGCATACAAGGATTTCAAGAAATCACATATAGCTCAATTGAAATAAGAAAGTTAGGTGAATACAATGGCCAACGAAATGAAACTGGAAGAGGCACATTTCAAAAGCAAATGCGGAACAATGGGATGCATGTGCCGAATTACGATGCAAACATGAACTTTAGATGATAGCTGCAGATATACAAATAAATAAAGGACTAAAGTATACAGGAATTTAAGATAATAATGCAAAGCTTAACTGAAGTAAGAGTTTTTGCCAAAATCGAATTCCAAAGGAAGGTAACAAGGAAAGCCGAAATTGACCAAAGCTCGATTCTGGCAGAAGTTGATAGGAACATTGCATGAACTATTTGGACAACCAATTATGCTCCAATTTATACAAAATAGGTGTCATTAGAAAGCTTTGTCAATCTAGTTTTATGCAAATCAAGTTTTACAAGATATGGAATTTACAACCGGGAGTTACAGATAATTTCGTAGCGAGGGATCTGAAAATATTAGCTCTGTTTTACTGAATCCATAGGGTCGATGAAAGCAGGTGTTTCAGTTAGCAATTGTACTCCAAAAATTTCAAATCAGGTATATACAGAAAGAATTTTGAGTCAAGCTTCGAATAAAATATACTTTGTATGAATCTGAGTTCACAACAGAAAGTTATAAGTAGTTAAGCAACAAGAGGTCAGAAATTTCGGTCCTTATTTTACAGAATCTGTAGGGTTAATTTAAACAGAAGTCTTAGTAGGCATTTAAACTCCAAATCATTCGATCTTTATATCAAAATAAAGATTTTCTTGTCTACTTTCAAATGGAACAGGTTTTGTCTAAATCGGAGTTTATTACAAAATGTTATGACCAAAACATTGCATAGAGGTCAGATCACCGAAAAATTACAGATTCATAACTTTATATCAAAACGAAAGAAGGTCTGGTTCTCAGTTGAAATCTTTCAAATTTTACAGAATAAAAATGAAACCAGAGATTAAGGTTACTGTAGGATTGGGTTAGAACACTTGCCTTCAAATTATTTGAATCTCAAATGTGAGAAAATTGATGAAAAACCTCAAGCTCTTCTTCTTCTTCTTCTTCTTCTTCTTCTCTCAAACTCACGTTGGCTGCAACTCTTCAGGTTTGTTTTCTTTAACCTTTCATCTAATTATTTAGGTTTTGGCTAATACAAAAGTTGCAAGGTGTCATGCATGCATGAAAGGGGCTAGGTGTCATCTTTAGAGCAAAGATAAGTGGCACCCTTAGGATAGCTAGTGACACTTGTCCAATATATATTTTTTTTTTTTACTTAAATCTGAATTTTTCATAAATTATATCAAACTTCTAATATTTACTCTTAGGTCCCTAGCCATAAACTTTTAATATAATATCATTTAATATAAAATAATCATTAAATACTCCTTATTTTTACAAACAAACCTTTTACTAAATTTTCAAAAATGGGGGATGTTACATTAAAAGAAAAGTAAATTACTGCTGATAAATACTAAACACCCCAAATCTTCTTCCACCTCTTCTAGTTTGAAGAAGAAAGGCAAATTCTAAACGAAGGCATGCAATTAGTGGTCCTCTACGAAGAAAATGAACACGCGGAATTATTAACATGATGACAATGTCGACCGTAACCTATTTCTTGTCAGTGCAACCTTGTGATGCTTCTTCTTTAGCACCTTTTATTCACCATGCCAAATTTACTTATTGTTCTGCAGCAAGCTTAAAACAACGACTGTGAATGGATTTGGTAAGAAGAAGGTTTCCACAAGCTCGTCTCTTCTGATTCAGAGCTCATTGTTATTCTTCTTCCATATATGTTGCGTTGAATCCAAATTAGAAGGTCGGAGGCTCAAGAATGAAACTTAGCAAACTTCTAAATGACCCAAAAGGGGTCTCAAGTTGATCTTTAGTGAAGCGATGAAAGAGTGCTACTGGTTGTTTTATTTTTTTCGATAAAAAAAAATTATATTACTTAATTAAGATGTATTTGAGATCCAATACACATTTCAAATATGAATCGGTGTTTGATATTTTTTTTTCGAATCGTATTAGCTTCGATATTTGATACTAATTTAGGTTAGCATTAGCACGAAACATTTGCGAGATACTAATATAATTTTTAAAAATTTAAAATATCTTATGATATTATCTAAAATTATAAGATTATCAAAATAATTTAGTGAGAAATTAATATGATTTTATATTTTCTATAAAGTAAATTTATATATATTTATTTTAAATTTTTTTATATTTATTTATTTATTTATTATATATTTGAGTCATACATTTATTTTATTTAATAAAAATATTTATTCACTTTTAAATTTATCATAAAATATTTAATAAAGTTGTAAAGCTTGGCAAGCATCAATTCTCTTGCTTTTTTACCTGCCCTTCAGCCAATCCTTTTCCATGCTCTGTGCTAATGTGCTTAAGATTCATGGAGTAGATCATACAAGCAAGTTTGAGCAAAGGGAAAAAGAGACACTGCGATGTAGCCTGCAAGAACCAATAGAAACAAGCAATCCAAGTCAATGGAGGAGATCTAGTGGTAGGAGCTCATGCCGACAGAGCCGCCGTACGACGGGATGATGGAGTCGCCGGCCGCCTTGGCGTAGGTCACGTAGTAGAGCTCGGAGAGGATGGCAGTGAAGAAGACGAAGGCAGCGCCCGCGGCGAAGACGCCCTTGCGCACCGTCTCGCACGACAGGTTGCCGTCGAAGAACATGTTCCGGTAGCGGGTGTGGTGCGCGTTCCTCACCGATCCCGCGAGCAAGCACGCCTCCGCTATCACAAACGTTAACCTGCAGCAGTACCAGCAGCAGTCAATCCGAGCTCCTCGGAGATGCGTGCGTACGTGGGGGTGTGTGTGTGTGTGTGTGTGTGTACCAGGAGAGGAGGAAGAAGAGGAGGGCGCAGGCGCGGGGCCCGCCGGGGCCGAGGGAGCGGCCGAAGCAGAAGCACTTGCTGACGACCATGAGGACGGCCTGGCTGAGGAGGAGGAAGAGCAGGGCGCCGACGCCGTAGCCGGTGGCGATGTCGGAGTCGTACACGCAGTAGTTGTAGGTGTTCTCCGAGTCCGTCACCACCTTTGCCTGCGATCCCAAATCAGATTCGAGCAAGATGGACGGGGGGGGGAAGGCGGGCGTGGCTCAGTCTCACCGTGCTGCGGCGCTGCTCGGCGGCGACTGCGAGGGCGAAGGCGATGACGTCGAAGACGAAGACGAGGGCGAGGACCAGCTTGGACGCCATGGTACAGAAGCGAGCAGATAAGGTCTCTGCCTCTGCCTCTCTCTTCTCCTCTTCTTCAAGGTGGCGTCGGTGGGAGGCGAAGGGGTTTGGTTGGTGTGCGGTGAAGGGTAGTGAAGTGGACTGAGCACCGGCGGAAGGGTGAAGGGGTTGCGTAGGATTGATGCTTTTGTTGTTTACGGCCATGCCAAGCAAAGTTGGGTACCAAACTTAACCATCGCTTTCCTAATGTTTTCTTTTTCTTTTATATATATATATATATCACTACAGATCACGTTAACAATTGCGCAGCCCACCAAATGGAACGAATGTATAAATTATCTATCGAATGCTTCTTCTTCTTCTTCTTCTCTCTCTGACTACTTTGATATTATATATATATAAGATATCTAAAAAGAATGCTTATTTCTTTTTATTGTCGTAAGTCAATTGATATCTAAAAAGATCAATCTTTCATGTGATCACATCCTTCGAAGAATAACATAATTTTTTTAATACAATAATACTCGAAAAATAGATAGGTTCACATTAGTTTCATCATGTCGAATTGATAATTTTTTTTCTTAAGATTTATATGAATAAAATCGAGCCTCTCAAATTTATATGAATGTAAGTGGAGTTGGATCTACCCTTGTTATTAGTTGGCCTCGAACCTTAGTCTTTCCTAAACGTGAGATCTCCTTTACTGCTATATCATCCATTCACTTAGAAAATCTAGAAAAAATTGATTCTAAAATTTTTTTGTCTTTCATCGTTTGAGGCATTCGATAGCAGTGCCAAACCGATGAAGCACATTGTAACTTTCTATGCCCAAATATTATTGTGTGATACTTTAGATACCATAATATATTGTACCTTTCCGATCATATTAAGAGGCATAACACGAGAATGATACGTCGGCCTAAAACCACTTACCAACAGTTCTTTTGTCCAACTCATAAGGGAATTCGAGTTTCACTTCCCCGAGAATATGTGCCCGAGGTTATTAATAGCAACACTTTTTTGGAATAAGGTAATAGGAGGAAGAAACATTAGTAGACTTTCTCACTTGGTTCACAAGTGAGATATGAGGCATGCTAGATGCCCACTCGTCACTCATAATATAGATTTTCACAATGGGGCTAAAGCTCTCTTACCTCAATCGTTATTAAAGAAACTATCGATAATTATATCAAAGGTATTTCAAATGGTCAATCAATATATTACCACTGAGGCAATGGTCTTAGACAAGCGTGAGGAGTCATGTAAGAGGTTGAAGTAGGAGTGGTGGACCCGACTTGAGGGGAGACAACTCTTTGGATTGTAAGGCTTATGCTCATTCTACTATTGAAAAGCATCCTAGGACGAAGGATGACCTAGATATAATCTTCGAGGAAAAGATGGAGTATCTTAACCCAAATCATGATGATGCATTAATAGTTTCTGTGTAGATGATCAACGTTTGAGTAAAGAGAGTCATGATTAATATATGTAGCTCTACCGATATTCTCTATTTTGATACTTTCCAAAAACTTTGGTTGTCAATTAACAACCTTCTCCTTATGACTTCTTCACTAATGGGGTTTACTAAGATTCTATCTCGCCTATCGAGATTATGAACCTATACATCACATTTAGAGATGAGGCTTATTTTAAAATAATACTAACTAAATTTATGATGGTGGATATCCCCTCGGGATACAACGTGAGCATATGCCGACCCACACTAAACAGATTGAGGGCGGTAGTATCAACCTACTACATGATGATGAAGTTTCAAATGAGGATTGATATTGGAGAGTTTATAAGCAACCCAAGATACTTGCACCAATGTTACTTCACGATGGTCTCCCTACCGAAAAGGGCCCGACTTAAGGCGCTATCTATGGACCCCTAAGACTTTGCTAAGTTCATCGCACATCCTGAGCTGGTGGAGCTACTGATTGAAGCACCCATTAGATAAGACCTAGTGCATCGAAAAACTGAAGAATGACATAATTAGATTTTACAATAACCTAATGCTAAACTATGAAGGGCTATATCAAATCATCAAAGTCGTTTGAGACGAAACATTTTATCTTAAGACAACAGAAGGTGGTGCTCGCAAGGATATGACAAATAACAAATTTAAAAAGATTCTACCCTTGAAGCATCCTTTAGGGTTAGGTTGGGGTGACTATGCCCTGAATGTCAAGCCTTAGTCTATCATGTTTTTGGTGCTAGTTGTAAAAAAAAATATTTTCAGGGTATAAGTATTGTAAGATGAGGAAAGAAAATTTTATTACTTAAAAGACTATCTATTCGGTTAGGGACTCTATATATAAAATGACATCTTAACTGATCAAGTAGAGATTGATTGGGTAAATAAGCCCAATGATACAACAAGAAAAAGAGGACTAAATCAGGTAAGTAGACTCGACGACTAAGTAAAGACAAATAATTCATAAGACAAGACAAAGATTGCCTCCTTATAAAACCTCGCAACTTGCTCAAAGAGCTCTTTTAATTACCTTGTTAGCTTGACTCATTGAGCCTCTACCTTAACGATAAACACTAGGTCTTCCCTTTTCCTCTTTAGCCCCTTCACCTCCTCATGAAGATCATCGATCATAAGGAATTGTTAATAAATGATGGAGCCGGTATCCCATAGTTAAGAAGGGCTATGATGTAACGGTGATATTATAAATCAAAGATAAAATTATATTTTAAAAAGTACAAAAGTAATTGATATATGAAGATCATATTGGAAAACGCAAAAATGATCATATATGAATACAACCTAAGAAAGTACAAAAATGATCAATGTACGAAGACCACCACAAAACACATGAAATAAACTCTTCACGGTAGGAGACACAAGATAAAATGTGTCTAATGCATATAAATCGAGAAAACTGATCTACATAAGAAGAAACTTATTATAATGGGAGACACAAGACAAAATGAATATGAGGTGCGTGAGTCAGAAAAATCCTACTCACATAAGAAGAAACTTATCATGATATAAGGCACAAGACAAAATGTGCCCGAGATGTGTAAGATAGGAAAACCCAACCCGTGTAATAAGAAACTCGTCACGATGAGTGACATAATACAAAATGTGTCCGAGATGTATATGTTAAGAAAATCTAACTCATGTAATAAGAAACTCATCATGATGAGAGACATAAGATAAAATATGTCGAAGATGGATAAGTAAAAAGACAACGATGTAAGAAGCTGTTGGGAAGAAACATGTTAATGCGGAATAATTCTTTTCCCTCTTTGTGTATCAAAATAGGTTCCTCATCAAAATACCAACTTGATATCAAAATGCTAATATCAATCAGTACAACATAAACAATAGAGCAATAAATCAATCACACAGTGAGACCAAATCTTTTTAACGTGGAAAACCTAATGTGGGAAAAACCACGGGACCGCAGTCCACCTCAAACTTCCACTATCAATAATAATGATAACAGGTTTACAGTAGGTCTTCTCTAGAATAACTAGAGGATCAGAATAACATCAAAATCATAGATCTTGGCTCAAGAATAGCATATCTTCATCACATAGGATGGATCTCCTCAAAAGAGAATTCTAGGTCTCACGGAGTGGATATCGTAAAAAAGTACCTTAGAGAGGGTAAACTGTAGATCAACACCGTTAGGATTGTAGAGTTTACTGCAAGGATTCTCCACATAAAATTTGGGCCGAAACTGACAACGTTTGGCCACCGATCGTCAAGCAGAAAACTGAGAAACCTAATCTTTCTCTCTCTATTTCTCCATCTCTTTTCTCTGCATGCCGCGCAGCACGCTCACTCAATTTTGCCCTTTCTGTCTTGATTTCTTTGATTTGGGCTGATGGTCCAAATTTGTCTAAGCCCACATATGGGTTGGACCCAACAGAAGCAATAGTGCTTTATTTTCTTCGTCACCTTTCTTCAATTAATCCAATATTCTTTTGAATATGTTTAAATATTCTACTAAGTCTCCACTTTTTTTTATTCCTAACATATATAACTTTCGTTTCAAATATAATTTGTTAGTTAGACTTTTAGCCATAATATTTTTTAAACTTATCCCAAATAATCACGTTGATACCACTTTGTTTAGGAGGGAGAGAAGAAAAATTGAAGTCCAAAAGATAAAATTATCAAGATCAACAAATAAATAACATATAAAAAAATCGATGCAAAATTAACATAGTTCAACAAATCTATACCTATATCTATATAGAAATCTAAAATTTTAATATATAATATTAATTATAAGACTCTTGAGTTATTTCACTAAAGTATATCTCTACTTGTATATCTTTCATATAAATCCGAAGAACTTTGTTTTAACTCTCTCTAGAAACCCTAAAGATCACCATAGCATTGAAAGTGCATTACCTCTCCCTCTCATCAAATTTTGAGATTTAAGATATATTTACACTTTAATTTACTAAGAAGTTTCAATTTAATTAGAACTTTATTAACTAATTCGAATATAATTAGAATTCTTAAAAATACTTACCAACCATCAATGCATAACAAAAATGATCAAAGTATCCAATACTTCATAACTAGATAAAATATCATTTTGTGTGTGTATATATATATATATATACCCAAGAAATAAGCATTAATGATCCTGATATATCATAACTAAGTAATATACCTATGATGTATACACTCGAGACAAAAGAATATAAAAAAAGCTTTTCCCATAAGATCATCAAAATCAAATTATCACATTAATATGATGCAGATAATGCACATCAAACCGCCCAATATACAATATAAAGTATGAATACAATCATTTTCTATCCTTGACTAAACTTGCCTAGATCACATATTCCGAAGAATAGAAAGGGTCCCTTCATCTTCCAATCAATTCCATCATGTATGATTGACCATCAAAATTGATCGTATCCATATCCAAATTCTTATTAGTTAAATTTTTATATTTAAAATATAATTAACATTTTAATTATTTTCTTGTTCTGACCACTTGTCTAAAACCATTCAAATATAAGACAGTCGGTATCCTTCTTCCGAGGGATTCAATTCATACTGTTCCGCATGGTCAAACTCGGTCAACAACAAACGGAGTCCAAATAGCACAAGTTGACTAGTCAAACGGGTCAAGATTTCTGGATCCGAGCAGCATTTTAACGTAATGAATCGGCTTAACTTCATCAAAATGGGTTCGATCAGGTCATTGAACCCATGGGCCGGTAGGTCGAATACGGGTCGGATTGGGTTGATGCTACGGCCTCGGGATCCGACCGTTGTTGCCACCGGTTGGGCTAGCGCTGGACCCGAGACAAGAGGCCCGAGAAAGGTCATTACATGCCGCCGATCTGTTCTTGATCACGAGAACACTCATCTCAAAGCAACATCCCTCCCGCATCCCACTATAATGGGGAATGCGGTGCCCCTATTTCTCGGCGGCTCTCTTTCTCTCGTCTCCCCTTTCCCACCACCCGTCGCCGTCCTCGCGCAGCGGCGCCGCCTCCGCCGATCACCGTCGTCTGTCCCCGCGTATTTTCCTTCCCCGCAGACCCGCGGGACTCGTGCGATTGGGCGCCGCGCCCCATCGAGAGTGCCCCCATCGCGTCTTTTCCCCCGAGAAACCTATTTATACTCTTGAAGTGGCACCGCTTCCGACACGTCTCCCGGGTAAGATTTTCCTTCACTCCATCCTCCCTTTTCTTAGTTTCACTTTGATTTTTTCTTCGTGTACTTAAATTTGCCAAGGATTATCCGATCGCTTCTTGTTTGTGGTTTTTGTTCTCCTCCAAATAAGGTTCTTTTTTTTCTGTTGCCTGGTGTTGCATCTTATTGATATTAGAGTTGCTTCATTTGGACATGTGGATTTGGCGTTTTACTCTCTTACAATCTGCTTCAAGTGAAATCAAGTGATGACGTATTTGTGTGAATTCTACCTTCGAAGTGATACGATTTATAGGCTTTGGGGCAATCCTTTTGCTCACAAATTTGTATAAGAATTTTCGAGCACATGCGTGGACGTTGACGATGGGTTCAGATATTGACGATCGATCAATATATGATTAAGAGGTGATGCAACATGCACATGTTGTTAGGCCTTATGATGAAAAATTATGGTGAAAAAAAGAACTTTTGAATTTGCTTTTCTGGCAACTAGGTTAGTTCTAAGCAAGGGTTGGTGTTATGAGATAATGTGTCAAAGGAGATCTGTTTCATGTGGTAAGGATGAATTCGAAGTTGAACTAGTGATTTTAGGACAAAGTTTGATTCGCCATTGCCGTTCCTAGTGAAAGATGTCTTGAGTTTCATTGATCTTGTTCTTTCTGTAGTGGAAGCCAGAAACATTCATTTTGATACGATTTATAAGCTTTGGGACAGTCCTTTTTCTCACAAATCTGTATAAGAATTTTCGAGGACATGTTTGGCCGTTGATGATGGGTTCAGATGTTGGTGACCGGTCAATATGTGATTAAGAGGTGATGCAACATGCACCTGTTGTTAGGCGTTATGATGAAAGATTGTGGTGAAAAATTACGATGCAACATGCACACATTATCTCTAAACTGCTATATTTAGAGTGAAAAACTTTGTCCTAAAACCACTTAGTTATAAGCAAGGGTTGGTATTTGGAGATAATGTGTGAAAGGAGATCTGTTTCATGGCAAGGATGAATTCGAAGTTGAACTAGTGATTTAAGGACAAAGTTTGACTCATCATTGCCATTCCTGGTGAAAGATGTCTTGAGTTTCATTGATCTTGTTTTTTCTGTGGGGGGAAGACAGGAACATTCATTTTGAATCAAGATTAACAGCTGTTTCTCAATTTGAGGACTCAAGATTTAGTTGTCCTTTTCTTTTAGAGCAGTTGGTTATCTTTGGTTATGGAACTTTTTTTTCCCCCTTCTGGAATGCTCATTTCTTTTCTACCTCTTTATATTTCACCTCAGATCCATTGATCCTCTTAATATTTCACCACGGACCATTTATCTACATCACCAAAATAGCTGACTTGACCATTCTTGATGTCAAAGAGAGAGGGGGGAGAGAGAGAGAGCCCCTCGTACTTTGTGGAGCCACTATTTTCAGTCTGGGATCCTTCACCATGAGTGGTAAGGAAAATATTCTCTAAATCATCCTTGACTTAGAGAGTATTTTCTGTTAGGATTTCCAATGATGTGACAAAATTAGCTGGGTTTTTTTGTTATTGCTGATAGGATGGTATCCACATATCAAATCTCAATAGGGCAACAAATATTGCTTATGTCAATAGTAGGTTCATTTAATAATATATATAATCACATTCATCCTCTCATGTATAATAAGGTACTAAATTGGGTTGTCATAATCTCTCCCATTCTCAACGAGGCTTGCACCTATGACTTAACCCAATGGTCACCTCCACATTGTAATTTACCTTCAATCGTATCTATGAGTAACCATTTCTTACTTGAGTTCTTCACTAAACAAGGATTGAGTTTGCTAGAATACCAATTGTCACGACTCGACTCGATGGAAGAATTGGCCCATTAACTCGATGAGCCTGAAAACACATGGCCCATTACTAAGTTAATTAGTATTGATCCATGTATATATACACTCATATTTATCCTCTCACATTCCATTAGGGACTAAATTTGGGTGTCACATAAAATTGCCATTAATATGATGCCCGAACTTATATTATGTACATACGGAAAGATGGTTTCTATGGTTGTACCACAGATATTATGGTCTTGTCATTCTAGTATGTTTTCAATCTATTATTGATGACAACAAACATAATACTGTGTATCAACTTTCGCCAATTGACACTATCTTTAAACTGGTATATTTAGAGTGGAAGTCAAATTACTGTCATCCCACTTACTATACTGAGAGATTTACCTTTAATGAAAATGATGAATGATTTCTTTAGTTTCTGCTGCTTGTTTTGCTCATTCAATATGTTCGTTAACATGCTTATGCCAGTTGGACTTTCCAAACTGAGTCAGGTTTCCAAAAATCTATATTTCAGGGAAATGCCTCGAAAAGTTAATTATGGACTTGACTATGATGATGACTATGATACTTATAATGACTATGATGATTATCAATATGAACATGAAGTAGAAGAAGATGGCTATGACTATGATCATAATGTGAAAGGAGATTGTAAGTGGCATCTCTACTTTTCTTTTTCCCCAGTTGGTGTCTTTTTCCAGAGTGATTTGTTTATCCTTTCTTCATTAGTTATTTTTATTTTTTACCATGATCTTTGCAATAAACAAATAACCATCCTTTCAAAAGTCAATTCCCCTAGTTTTTTGGCTTAACGTCTTTCTGCTTGGAGCAGACATCACATCTCACCCTGATAAAACTGCTAGCGAGCCAGGAATGTGGCAATGCTCAATTTGCTCATATGATAACGATGAGACTTCGTTTTGTTGCGACATTTGTGGAGCTATTCAAGTTTATGCTTCCAATTATGGCAAAGAAAAAGGTATTTTGATGCTTTTCAGCTACAGAGATAATATGTGAATGCAATGTGTATGTTACTGCTATGACTAGGCTTCCACTGTGCCTTATGGAATTTGTGTTATTGTATTGTTATGTTGGAAAGTTGCATAATATAATCTTTTGTACAGTACACAGTGCAAGCAGAGATTCAGGAGCACCCGTGATGGCCATGTCCCATGCACAACTATCTACTTTAACACCCAAAAGCAATATTCTGCCTGATGACTTTCAGAACAAAGAGGCCAGTTTGTATGAGAAAGGTAATCTATAACAATTTTTGTCTTGTATGAAGTTCGCATTACTATGTTTTCTGCTGTAGGTTGCTTAGAGCCTCAGATTAAGTGCATTGTTAACCTAATGTTTGTTCTGGACTTCAATCTTATATTGTTTGTGGCAATAAGCATATGATGATTATTAAATTGTAAATGGCTTTTGCTTTATTGTTTTCATTCTTCTTTTTGCCTGAAGGTATTTGTTGAGAAGCTTGAGAAATCCTGCCAAGAAAAGCACCGAAGCATTATGCATACAGTACATAAATCCTTAATTCAGACTCCTTGGGTTGGTTATATGAATATTGTCTTGTCATTTTGCCTAAAAAGTACTTAGTCCTCCTGTAATTCTAGGCCTGTTATGCCATTTTTTTCCTTCCTAGAGTCTTTTTTTTTTTTTTTTTCATTTCCAGGCACCTGTATTTGGATTTGGCTTCCTCCCTTTATATGTACATTTAGTGGTGATACATAACTGATTTGGTGAAGATTAGCTATGATTATGTAGAAGGTGCTACAAATGAACTAAGTCGTCAAGACTGTTTGATGTTAATATAAAACCATTTTTGGTATTGCAATTGTTTTCTTGTGCTTTAACTATTTGAGAAATTCTCAGCTAAGAAGCATGGATACGTGCTTTTGATGGACGTGTCTCTGATTGACACATGTTGGACACATGGATCGGACACATGTTGGACACATGGATACATGGGTCGGACACTTGCATGCGACATTGCGCTCGCATGGCCCTCATGTGAGGGTCATATACTTAGCAAAATAAAAATGAAGGTCGTCACAAAGAAACACATACCAATTATATCGGGAGATTGTTAAATATTACTTGATGTACTCAATCTTTATTTTGGATACTTAAATTTAGATGATTTTAATTGTTTTAACTTGTATGATGATATTTATTTGTTTACATTGCTGAATTTATAAAATTGAAGTATAAATGCTATATATTAATCAAATATCACACACACACACACACACACACTATATATATATATATATATATATGTATATATATATATATATGTATATATATATATATATATATGTATATATATATATAACAATACACGTATCCTTGCCGTTTTCATGTCCTATTTTTTTTTAAAAATGTCGTGTCACTGTGTCCATGTAATGTTTGTATCCCGTGTCTATGACTGTGCTTCTTAGGTTCTCGGTAAATTCTTGGTATTTTAAAATTATTTCATGTGGAATTAACCTGCATTGTACGTCTAATGATGCTTGACAAACTAGTACGTGATAATTCTTATACTTTTTGAGGCTGATCTCTGCAATTATTTTGATTTTTTAAATTTTAGTTAGATACTGTGGTTCCATTTGACCATACTTTAGGTAATATGGTAAGACTAGTTTTTCCTTGACTGTTCAGTATGGTTTCTTTGGTTACAGATCATGCATATCAATTTAGAATTTTTGATTTGATGTTGCATTAGCAATTTAATCTTGAATTCCTTTTATTGCTGGCTTTAACATATATCAGAAAATAAACCACTTGGTTGTACTTCTATTCCCAACTGTACTAGTGACTTCTGTTGTTCCCTTAATACTATTATTCTAGTTGACATAGTAAAGCCAGCATCCAGCAGGGCGAAATCCAACAAGGGAAAGGAGGTTAAAGTTTTATATCCACCAGATAATAAAATACTTGTGTCATCTGCTAAACTATCAAATACCAGTTGTCTCGATGAAAGCGAGAGTAGTCAGAGCAGTTCTTCCAGGGAAAATGTGGATACATCAACAACATTGAGCAGAAATCTTGCACGGGTGAAGTTGGATAAAAATCCTTTTCATAGCAGCAAAGTTAATTCAGAACCTCAGTACAAACCAGAGGAATGGATGTTGCTGGACAAAGAACAAGGAACTCTGAAGCAGTTAAATCTTGCAATAGTAAGCCAACTATCTCCTACCCGGGTTGCCTAATACTTGTCTCTTTGATTTTTGTGTTCAATGTCCATTCTAAACTCTAAGTTATGAATTTATTGAATACATCTACCAGGTTGGTCATGTGGATTCTGGAAAATCAACATTATCTGGGAGGTTGCTACATCTTTTGGGAAAAGTATCGAAGAAAGAAATGCACAAATATGAGAAAGAGGCTAAAGAAAAGGTACATTTACCATGTAGAGCAATTGTGAAAGGTCTTCTAGATTAGTCAAATATATATTTCATGCCTGCTGGCTTTTTTTTTGTTTAAAAAATTAGCAACAGACAGGTGAAGTGACATTTAACTGGTTAGATGGTAAATTTTTGATACATATTGATGTAATTTACATGGTCAATTAGGTTTTCTAATGCATTATACATGCAGGGTAAAGGTTCATTTGCTTTTGCATGGGCAATGGATGAAAGCTCTGAAGAGAGAGAAAGGGGCATAACTATGACAGTTGCTGTTGCCTATTTTGACTCCAAGAAGTTTCGTGTTGTTTTACTTGACTCTCCTGGCCACAAAGATTTTGTGCCAAATATGATCTCAGGTGCTACACAAGCTGATGCAGCTATTCTTGTTGTTGATGCATCCATTGGCTCCTTTGAGGCAGGTATGGACGGTCATGGTATTGGGCAGACAAAGGAGCATGCTCAACTTGTCAGAAGTTTTGGTGTTGAGCAAATCATTGTCGCTATAAATAAGATGGATGCTGTGGGATACTCAAAGGAAAGATATGATTTTATAAAATCGAAACTTGGTTCATTCCTTCATTCCTGTGGATTTAAGGATTCATCAATCATTTGGATTCCTCTTAGTGTTGTGGAAAACCAAAATTTGGTTACAGCCACTTCTGATGTTCGCTTATCTTCCTGGTAAGAGCAGTTCTTGTTCATTTTGTTGTTTGTTGGGGTTTGTGATGTGCCTTTTTCATTATGTGTATATAAGCTTTTTCTACTATGGGATACACAGATGTTTGGCATTTGCAGTAATTAAAAAATGGACTTTGCAGGTATCATGGTTTATGTCTGTTGGATGCAATAGATTCGTTAGAGACACCTTTAAGGGATCTTTCAAAGCCACTTATTCTTCCTATATGCGATGTCATCAAGACATCAATGGGACAGGTTGCAGCCTGTGGAAAGTTGGAGACTGGAGCTCTTCGAATTGGTTCAAAGGTATTGTTTTAAACTTATTCATCATCAAAATTTATTAAGACTTGCAACCATGCTACTAATATGAAATTCTTAAGTAAAATTAATGGAATGAGAACCATTATTAGAATTTTACTTGTGAAGTGCAGTTTCCCATAGTCTAATAGTTTACTACTCATCATGTCATTTTGTTATAAGAATGGACATAGATGTTTAATGCAAAGACTTCAACTGTCATACTGATTGTACTGCTTTTCAGCTGCTGGTATGTAGGTATAAACAGTATACCGGCTACTGACACAGCTGGCTGCTAGGATAAATTGAGAAGAATAAGGTGAAAAACAAAGGAAACAAGAAAAGAACATGTAGATGAATTTTATTATGTACCTTGCATCTTCAAAACTCCTCTTCTTGTTGAGTCTCTGCCTGCTGATGCATTGCTGCCACTTCTCTTCCTTCTCTTCCAATCTAAAAAAGAGTTCTAAAGGTAATCCAACAAAATCAGGCATTAAGTGGCAGTCTGGATACTCGTCCACTTAGACTAATTTCTTGAGACCAATGTTGGACAAAGTTGGAGAAAGAACATTCCACTTCATCGATGTCACCATCGGTTTGTGTTGGGAAATTGGCGGGAGGCACTGAGGATGAATATCTCTATGCTTACTTTTCATATGTTGTGTTTTCATCTTGTTATGCTGATGTTCGCTCTTGGAGGGGAGCTGATCTGAATATGAAAAAAAAATTACATAGATTAACTTAAGTTGTTACACTAGATAGTAATTAGATTCCTGTATCAGCTGTGGTCTACAGAAGTAGCTATTTCTATTTGCTATTTTAAGCTTTAGGAACCGACAGCTGTACCCCTTTTTTTAAGGGAAAGTTACCATAAGTACTGTGTGCTAAATTGTCACACAGCTTTGTGTTTACATGCTTTTTTAATTCTTTAAGTGTGATATGGATTGTTTGGCTATATCCTAAGTCAAGTTTCCGCAATGCCTTTGTCTACATTGTAGCATGAGATACTTGGATGCTTGAAATTCATGCCAAAAATTGGGTGCCCTTATACCAGAAAATTTGAACCATATTTATCTTGGAACTATAAATATGATGACATATTTGCTTTTTGACTTTGTCAATGTTCTTTTTCATTTGAGTGGCACTGCTTAGGAGAACTTCTAGACTAGGTTTTGTATGTTTTCATTCAAGCAGGCATGTTCTTTTGAGGTTGTTGATTGGATTAAATCTACTTGATGCATCTCACTGTTTATCTGGTCATGGCTGGCATTGCTTGTGCCATCATGATTGTGATATTAATCAAGTATACATTTACTTTTGTATTTAGGAGTAGTCTTTGATGGTAGGGAGCTGGGCTTATTGCAGGTTTTAGTTATGCCACTTGGTGAATTAGCTACGGTACGGTCCATCGAGCGAGACTCGATCAACTGCAATTTGGCAAGAGCTGGTGACCATGTAGCTGTTACCTTACAAGGCATCCAGTCCAGTCATGTTATGCCTGGTGGGGTGCTCTGTCACCCTGATTATGCAGTGCCTGTGGCTACATATTTGGAGCTAAGGATCCTTGTCTTGGACATTACGACGCCAATTCTAACTGGATCCCAGGTTTGGCATGGAAATCTACATTTAATTTGTTAAATGTATAAATTAGCTTCACTTCTTAAGAAAAGGAGAAAATATAGGTTGAATTTCATATACATCATGCAAAAGAGGCTGGAAGAGTGGTGAAGATGGTAGCACTGCTGGACCAGAAGACTGGAAAGGTCTCTAAAACCACACCACGCGTCCTCAAAGCAAAACAAAGTGCTATCATAGAGGTAAAATCATGCTCTGCCTATCTGCCTATCTGTTTTATGTTGTGATTATTGTTGGTTATGAAACATCTTTTAATGTACTACATTTTTCTTTTACATCTGATGACTGAGCTGTTCAAATTAATGTGTACTCTTTTTAGGTCAAATTGAATGGAGCAGTATGTGTGGAGGAGTTCTCGAAATGTCGAGCCCTTGGAAGGGTATTCCTACGGTCTTCAGGAACTACAATCGCTGTTGGTATTGTGACCCGTGTACTCGAGCATGAATAGGATCTCTTCCGGACAAAGCGGACGCCTAGAGATGCCGGCATTAGAAGATTTTGGTAGCCAACCTTCATTTGGTTTGTTAAGTAATTTGTACATTATCGAACAATGTACCACTTGATGAGCTATTTATTTATGTTCGGGAGCAATTTTATTTTTTGTCCATTTATAATCGTTATGAATATTCAATAAATACTAATCCTGCAATTATGACCATTTTGAATGGATATTGATAAGAACTGGTTGTATCTCCCTATCCCCTCAGCAAGTTATCTATCACAGACCATGAGGATTTGAAGAATGTATCCTCTTGTTCTCGCCTTTTCAGATTATAATTTTAAGAGATGATAGATATCAAGGGTATCCTAATTTTACCATGTTATTCTTTTTTGTGATATCACATCTGTGCATCTAGAAATTGAGGTAGATGATGTCTGGTTATGCTTTTTTCCTGTGTATTGCATGTTACTAAGTTCTGTTTTATTTTGTGATTCCTATGACTGAACCAGGAGGCTCAGCATAACCAATCACCTGCCATCTCTGTTATTTTGTTTTGTATCTTTCTTGAGGTACTGCTCGTGTCAATTGTATTAATCTGCAGCCATGTATGCATTCCAAATACTTGCTTTATTGACATCGAATAGTGTCGAAAAATATCTATAGAAATCTTTGTGGGACTTGACATGTCCACCACATGTTTGCCAAAATTGCTTCACCCACCATAATACTTGACCAAGTTTCTGGAGCACAAAATATGGTAATCCTTTCCCATCCTTAAGGAGAGCTCCCAGTCTTATCCTTTGGCTTCCAAACGTCACATTCGCATATCCAAACCTGCAAGCAAGAGAACTTCCCCGTACATGCGCCGCCCATATCATCCCCGCCTTACCTACCGCGCCACTTGGTTGCCTGTTAACTGTTCGACGAAAAGCCCCAAAGAGAAGTTAGATATACGAAGGGAGGATTAGATCTTTTGAGGTCTGAGCCTGAGGAATGCCGACACCGGCCACCACCACCTCCACCGCATCCGCCGCCGCCCTCGCCTCTTTCCTCTTATGTCGTTCCCCTCCCTCCGCTGCCCCGACCTCTCCTCGTCCTCTACCAGCTAGCGCCTCCTCCCGGCCCGCGGTGGTCCTCGCCGTGCGTGCCTTGGCCTCCAGGCGGGTTGTCTCGTGCCAGGTCGCCCTCTCTTCCGACCTCTCCTCGGGTATAGAAGAGGAGGAGCTGTTGGCGGCGGCTATGGTTGGGAAAAGGGTCCGGGTTAAGGTGCCCCTGAAGGTTTACCATGTGATGAAGGCTCCCGACCTGGATCTGGACGGCTCGGAAGGGGTAATCAAGCAGTATGTTGGGGTTTGTAAAGGGAAGAGGATCTCCGCCAATCTCCCGTTCAAGGTCGAGTTCGAGATCAACGTGGAAGGCCAGGTCCGCCCTGTCAAGTTCTTCGCCCATCTCAGGGAGGATGAGTTCGAGTATTTGTCCTCGGATTGAGCTGGTGATGTGCAATCTGATGTAAAGATGGGAGATTTCAGAATTGGGCAAGCGAGATTGGATTGGCAAATGCTCTTTCTCTAGTTTTCTCTTGATATCATAAAATATGTGGACTATAAATTAATATTTTGGACGAGGAAAAGTAGAACGGGGGACTTTTGAGGATGCCATGGGAGTAAGTTCCTGCTTGCATATCCTCTCTCTGTTTCAGCTGAGATTATGAATAATGATAATTGTTGTTTGTGATCCATTGGATGCACATAATTGGGGTTGTCCTATAACCGGACTATTTCACTTGGTATAATTATAGTTCTAGAAAGATATTTGGTCTCGATAGATTCTTAAAACCGTAGGTTCTGTAAATAATGCTTGGAAGTGCATCAAGAACCTCAACACCCTTCTTTAAAGGGTCAAGGCATTGGAGATATTGTTCTCTCAGTGTGATATTGGATCATGAAGTTCTCCTATAATATAGTTGGAAATTGATAGTGCAACTATCTCCATTGAGTTCTCTCTCCAGCAAGTTGTGTGTTTTCTTTTAACGAAAGACATAAAAACACTCCTGCTTCTTTTGTGTATAAATCATTTGTTAGCTTGTTACAAATTATTTACATATTCTGTTAAGATAATCAGATTGCTTTTTTCTCTGCTCATTATGTTTTGTTATATACCGACACTGTGAGATGTTATTTTCTTGAAGATTTTTGGACTGGACTTATCCTTGTTTAATTGTGATGCCATCCTGTAACTTGCATAGACTTTGACATTGTTCTCTCGACATCGATAAAAGTGTAAGTTTTTCTTTCACCACTCTACATGGAAGTTCACAAAATTTGGTCTGGTTGGTTAATTTGCAAGATTGAGCTGTCTTAGTGATGTGTCCTTCCATTTCTCTGGATTCCAATCTCCATTTTCCTCTTAGGTTGTTAATTGCGAGGTTTTGTCCGAAAGAAAGTACTTCAAACTAAGTATCTTATTTTGTGGCTCTATCAGTGAATGAGAACAGGTAAGAAAAGTATAGAGTATAGACCTTGCATCTAAATAGATAGTTGCTGGCAGGGTGAAAACTGAGATAAGGTAAAGTTTGACAAATCTTTGTGACGTGACTTTTCTTTGACTCTTATGAACTAAATGTACTTTATCATGATCTTCATAGAGTAATATAACTGATTTAAATGAGCATATATCACCACGATTGGTCACATATATTAGATATTTTTCACATCTTATTCTGACTCTAGATGTGACAAGGATTTGAGTTTAAAATGAGTCAAAGAATGAACTATGGGAAAATCTAAACGGCTCATATTGAAGCATGATTGCAATCACCAATCATTGAATTTGCTTTTTATGATTGGAATATCTGACGGAGAGGTCTAAGAGAGCTTCCATATGGATATATTCAAGAAAAGGAAGATAGCTTGCTTGTCAGTTATTCAAGTAAACTGTCTTGTATGCACTATCCACTTGTTCCGCACTACTGCTCCCATTATCTGGGCTGGGCAGCAGCATGATGATAACATTAAGAGATAACAAATAGGCCTTTTATAGTAGATTGGAGAGGAAATATGAGAAGTATGAATGGTTAGCGGGCTTGTTGAGGCAGAAGCAGGAAGAAACTCAAAAGAAGAAGGGATGAATATAAGGCCTCCCAAGAACAAAGAAACCTTATTTTCTTTAGTTGACAGCATCCTGTAAGCATGTGGTCCTTTCTGTCGGTCGATCCAATTCAGGATGCTGCCTTTTTGTTTCTGCCTTAAATGATCTGAAAGGTCTTTTTCTGAAAATTAGTCCATTCAAGACTCTTTCCACAGAGAGTGATCAGCTTCCATTTTAGATTTTAGAAGCAACTTTTATCTTATTCGGGAATATTTGTCTGTTTGAGGTATTTTAAGATGAGAACAGGAGGCCAAAGAGCAGTCTTTATACAACATTGTGGCCGTTTGAATCTGCTTAAATGACAATTTTGTGATTCTGTAATAGGCAATTCCTTTCAGGACCCAAATTAAATGAGAAACAGGATACTCAACTAGCTAAATGGAGGATTCCATATAAAAGAGTAATTAGACCCCTCAATGACTAACCACAGCTTGATTCAAGGAGGCCCATACTAGAACTCACTTGAAACCAATACATAATCCAATTAACTGGATCTATGTATAACTAAACCTAAAGACTTTTTAAAAAAAAAAAATCAGAATGCATCAGATTTCATATCAATTATTCTTTTCATACACACCTGGTTACTTTTTCATTGTTTCCTATGTACTGATCCCTTTTTATTCTTATTGAAGTGTTGCATGAAGAATTATGTTAGGCTGTTTGGAAAAAGAGGAATTCACTATTGCATTATGCAAAATGTCCTTGGGATATCTCTTGTTCCTGTTTCATCATGGTATTGTCTGGAATCTTAACTTAGAAATTGCATCAAACAGAAGCGTTTCTGTATGTAATAGTTCTGTTTTACATGTGTTGATTTGATAACCAACTCACCTTGTGTTTGCTTGTGGTGATAAATGGCGATGTAACCTTTTTGTTGATGTATTTTGTTCTTTACAAAATGTTTCTTGGAATAAATCAACATTGGGTTTCCTATACTGGTGCTACATTGTTTGTATACTTTATTTTTCTTCTCCATTCTCTTTTCTTGTTAACTTCTTGGTTCTTAATATTTATATGACTGTTTTTAATTTAGTGCTTGCTAGTGAGACATATCCAGTTTTTTCTTTGCTGTGCTGAATCTAGAGGCTTGAAGATCCAATTTCTCTAAATTATTGTTCACTTTTTCCTATCATTTTTTTTTTTCATTTTAGATGTATTTGAGATGTTCATTCATGCCCTAACAAAATTGGCAGATGTTCATTCATGCCATGACTTGGTGCCCCTATGCCCTACTAAACTGATCTGCACCTCACAATCTCTATTTACAAGTAACAAGAATATTGTATTGCTTTGTATTTGCTTATTTACAGAAAGTCTATAGGGAAGTTCTTACTGCTTGTTTTTCTAATATGGGTATATGTTTGTGATTTCCTAGATTAAGGTCAAAAGATGAATGATGGTGATATCAATCATGTTAATTTGGTCTGCTAGCTTGGAGTTTTGAGTATCTGTTGTTAGCTAAGTTATGCAATTAATTGCATGGGGATGCGGCCGTATCCTGAGAGTATTTAATAGGCTGATCAGTTAAACTCATCACTTGGAGCAGCAGCATAGGATTGTGTCTTGGTACAAGTATGCATTATTGCGTAGTCTAATGATGTCTTCTTCAAGACATATTACTGTTCAGGAGTTTTATGTTATTTTGGTTGGATTTGTGGAAGCAATAGTTTTGGTGTATCTCAGAAACTAACAGAAAGAAACTTATTTTGTTCATCTGCTGTCTTCATACTCAGTAACTGTAAGTAACATGTCTGGATCTACATCTTTATACTGTGGATTTGCAGGTAATATACCCAAGTGATTGATCTGCACAGTAGCTCATATTCACATGTAAAGTGGGCAAAGGTGAGACTCAGTGGATTGTTTGAATCCCACTTGAAAAGTGCTTCTCTTTTCTTTTCGCAGGATGGTGGTCTTCATAGTTCCTTCCACTCTTCTTTTGACGTAAAGGTATGTTTACTATCCCTTCACCTTTGTCCTAAAGATATGTGTACAATTCACCTTTGTCAACCCTTCTTGTATCCATTTTTATCAAGTTCAATTTAGAGAAGGTAGAGCACCAATAAATGTTCATCTTTGTTCCAAATTTACTGCAGGAATAATGCACTAAGGAAGATGAATCCTGTCCAATATCTGCTGGCATAATCAAAGACATGGTATGTACCTTTGTGCTCAAAGATATATATTTTTACATTTAATTACATCACATATATTCTATAATTGTCACAGCAGTAAAAATAATGAGACAGAAGATGGCAGATGGGGGGGGAGGATTGGATTCCGTTGTGCAGGTAGCCGTTGCAAGGTTTGGAATTACGCCATTCAAATCCCACACAGAAGAAAGAGAATGATGAGAATCTTCGTAATTATATACGCATAATATTACTAGCAACGGCTACATTTCCTTCCCCACGCAGCAACCCCAATACTTAAAATACTTCCCTTTTTCTCCACTATTTCAAATCTCCTCCCTTTCTTTCAAGCAGCAAACAGCAGCAGTTTCGCCTCCTCTTTCTTCTCTCTCTCTCTCTCTCTCTCTCTCTGGGAACCCAAATGGGTCTTTGTTTCAGCAAGAAGAAGGCGTCTTCTCGCAATAGTCATGCATCCAAAGCAACCCCAAATGAGAAGAAAGCGGAAAAGCCGTCTGGAGCAGCGGTAGAATCGGCCGCTGTGCAGAAGCAAGCGGTTGTCATCATCCAGAACGCGAGGAAGAGTGCCGCTGAATCTGCTGCGGCTGATGAGAAGGTGAAGGACAAGAAAGCCGTGACGCCGACGAACAAGGTCGACAGAAAAGTCGAGACTTGTGGCGCCGACCCGGTCTTGGTGGTACCGGTGGTGGAGGAATTCAGGCCGACTACAGTCGTCGGGAGCTCGAGCTGCACCAAGGAGGAATTGGACGCTATTCTGATCCAGTGCGGTCGCCTCAGCCGCAGTTCGTCGGGGAATGCCTCGAACGGGAACGGGGGTGGCCACAGGAAGTACTCGGGCTCGAAGCGAAGCTATGATTTTGACAGTGAGAAGAAGGCGGAGGAGGAGGAGGAGGAGAAGCCCGTGTCGAGGCCCTCCCCTCACCGGAGAACTCCCGGCAGGGAGCGGTCCGGGAGCAGGGAGAGGGGAGGCGGCGGCGGCGGAGGACGGAGGGTGAGCCGGTCGCCCGGGAGGCGCACGGAAGTCCCGGCTTCGCCTGTCGCCACCAGCGAGAGATCGAGGCAGCCAGCGAAGATGGTGGCTGTCCCGGCGCGAGATAAGAGGAGGGGAGTCTCCCCTGCTGCCCCTAACAAGAGAGGCCGCGAGACAGGAGCCGTGAGGAGCGCTTCACCTCAGCCGCGATCGCCGGCGAGTACTACTCGGATCTCCAATGATAATGCTTCCTACCGCGCTCCGCCACCAAACCAGCCGCAGTCCCTCAGCCGGAGCTCATCGAGGAAGGCTGAGCAGTCGCCTTACCGAAGGAGTCCAATGAAGGAAGTCGATGAGAACATCCTCAATAGAACCAACCAAAACGTCAACAAGAAGATAAGAGGAGGGGAGGAAGGGATGCAGAAGCTGAGCCAACCTCGAACCCAGGTGAGCAACATGCAGCCATTTTTGTGCTTTCTTCTTCTTTATTCTTGGATCTTGATGCAGCAGAACTCTGCAAGTCATAATCTTGGCTTCATCTGTTGCAGAAATTAAGCGAAAATGGTGCTCAAGTGAGCAAAGGTTTTCAGAAGAATGGAGCTGCGAAAGCGGTAACAAACGCGGTCAAGAGCAGCAATCCGGTAACCGACTGCGTCCGCGAGCAGCTCATGGGCTGCAGAGGGAGAGATGCACCGGCAGCAGAAGAAGAGACAGAGAAAGCATCAGCCAAGGTGGAGGTCCAGAATCCGAGGACCATCGCAAGAACCAGATCCTCCAGGAGATCATCCAGAGACCTCGACCATGCTCTCGGACTGAACCAAGAGGCCTTGCTCAATCCAAATCCCTACGCTTCCTTGCTTCTCGAGGACATCCAGAACCCGCATCCCGACACAGCCTTTTCCGTCCCCGCTTGCGTCTCCAAGGCCTTCTCCATCGTTGAAGCCGTGGCCGATCTCAACTCCGGCTCTTCCGAGACCAGGAGCTACGCCGGAGACAGATTCAGCCACAACAACGGCTCGCTCGACGGGCGGCATGGACGGAGAGGTTTGGCAACGGAACCGCCGTTCGTGGAGACGGAAATAGTCGCAAAGGACGATCTTTTGGAGCCAAGCCTCCATAGATACGTTACAATGACGGACTTGGGTGTTGGTGATGTAGAGCCTCAGGAATCTGCAGGGAGCAACAGCGTCGTCGGTCAGCCCTGGGCTTCCCCGTGGGAGCCTAATTCCGTCGATTCCACCGACCAATGCTGGACTTCGAGATCGAACAACGGCGACGAGGTGGAGCAGGAAGCCAGACTGAGCTCGTCAAGCTACGGCGGTCTATACCAGTGGCAGCAGCAGCCACAAGAATCTGAAACCCGAGTTAGAAGGCCTTGGGTCGGGTCGAGTGAGAACAAGAGAGACTGTTACCGCCGTACTCCGCTTCACCCAGCCGGCGCCGGCGCAAAGACTGGTAGCCGGTCTTGCTCGCTTCCAGTTTCTGCTGCTGCTGCTGCGACCACATAGCAGCTCTACGAAGCAAAGATTCATCTTTTGGGATTAGAGAAGAGAATTTGCTGCTCGCAGATGTGTGATTTCCGTTTGGTCCGGTCGGTCGGTGTAGTAGTGATAATGTACCATATTGTGTTAGAATTTAGTGTATCTTTTAATCGTGTAGGTCTGCAAGGAACATGAGATTTGTTCACATCCAGAGTTTAGTATCATTTTATACTCCGATGAACATAAGATAATTTACAACAGGTTTCTGAAATAATATATAATTATATATATATTTTAAAAATAATAAGTCGATTTGTTAAGGTTTAATTGGATTTGTTATTTAAAAAAGCTTTTAAATAATAAGTCTATTCGAACCCACGCGCAAAGAATATCGATAAAAAAAAAACTCTGTTGAGAGTGGGATTTGAACCCACGCCCTTTCGGACCAGAACCTTAATCTGGCGCCTTAGACCAACTCGGCCATCTCAACCATGTGTTGTGACATCTCAACCATGTGTTGTGGGTACTATGTTTCATTTAATTATTATTATCTATTAATGATGAACTATCTCACACCCACCATGCACCAGTCGAACTCGAACGGATAACCACCATCAGCGTGACATCTGTAGTCTCTCCTCCCTGCGAAGTCGACTCGAAGCCATTCTTCTCCATCTGCTTCCTAATCATCCATCTCATCTCGAGACGACAAATTCCCGTTCGCAAACAACAACTAATTCAAATCTCGTTTCAAAGTCACGCGTGCAATAAATTAACCATCTCCTGTGCGATGTCAGCGGCCGCGTTCTTCCTTCTCCATCCCCATCTCGGTCTTCTGTCTTCCCCACCAAACCCCAATGTGGCCTTCTCCTCTTCCTCCTCCCATCTCAAGCTCAGGGTTAGGGTTAGGACTCCTACCCCAAGAACCCTCGCCCGCTGCAGCACCAGGGAGAGCCCCATGCCGCCCCGCCCCGATGTGGACTATCCCGCCGCCGTCGACTGCGTCGGCACCGGCGCTGACGTTGAGTGCTACGCGGTGGACGGCGCTGATGAGGGTGATCAGCTGCTGCCCCCGCCCAAGAACCCCCCGTTGAGCTTCGAGATCGCCCGAGGCGGCGACGAGGGGGATCGCGTCGCCGGGTTGCTCGGGAAGGCTTTGGATTGGGCGCTTCTGGTGTCACCCTTCTTCTTCTGGGGCACGTCCATGGTGGCCATGAAGGGGGTGATTCCCAAGACGGGGCCTTTCTTCGTCTCTGCGTTCCGGCTGATCCCCGCTGGGGCGGTCTTGATTGGTTTTGCCGCGGCCACGGGAAAGAAGCTGCCGGCGGGTTCTCTGGCGTGGCTGTCCATCTTCTTGTTTGGGGTTGTGGATGCTGCGTGCTTTCAGGTGCGCGGACTCGTCATTGCTGGTTTATGAAAAGATTAACAATAAAATAAAAAAGACTTAAGCTTTAGCAACATTCGATTTGTTAGCCTGCCTGAGTATGTCTTGTTGTTGTTATTTTCTAATCTCCTTTTCCATGTGGTGGCAGGGATTTCTTGCCGAAGGATTGCAAAAGACAGCCGCTGGATTGGGCAGTGTATGACTAATATCTTTGGCCATCTCTTTTCCACTTCACTATGGGTTTTGGTTCATCAATTCTCCTCTTGTTGTCTTCATTGGAAATTGATTTTACCACTTAGTTATCTTTGTGTGTTTGCTCATAGTTAGATTGGAACACTTCTATTATTGTGATTTAGGGGTTCTCTGAGCCTTCGTTTCTAGTACTGTTGCTTGATATTTTGCTATGATTTGTATTAATTTTCTAGAAGAAAGTTATAAATGTTAGAAATCACACATTTTAGTAAAATATAGCTGCATATGCTATTAGTGCTTGTCAACTCTTCTTTCACTCTCTGGTATCTAGGTTTTGCATTCTGAATCTACAACAAAAGCATTTTAATGTATGTAGCACTTTAGATTTGAGTTTGACTTTTGAGGCTGGTGTTGATCAAAGTGGCAGCCATCTCTAAACTGGGAATAATTATAAATCTTCCATTTTTCCTCTTTCTCTCTATAGAAGAAGAAGGTAGAAGACTGTTAGCTTCTATTAAGTTGTCTCTTGTGTTCCATGTAAATGGTAATCATGTAAATTAAGAGTATGCTTCTTCGAAAATGATACTTGGAAACTATTTTTGGTTATATCTAGCAAATATGTAAAATGTAATTGTTTAGAACAAAGAATTGTCCATAAATTAAAAATGTAATTCGATGCTTTTTTTGCTTTTTGTTTTCATCTTGGCTGTTGACTTCAGCTTTTAAAATAAATTGCAGGTTATAATCGATTCACAACCTTTAACAGTTGCCATACTTGCTGCAATCTTATTTGGAGAATCAATTGGTGCCATTGGAGTTGCAGGGCTCATACTTGGTGTTATTGGGCTTCTTCTCCTGGAGGTTAAATTATAATAGTTGGATAAATTTTCTATGGCCTTTGAGAATTTGCCTTAAAATGCTCGATTGAAGCCATTAATTGACTTATTGGAACAAATTTTTGGAAGTTAATTCAGCTTTGTCCAGCAGTATTATGGGAAGACAATTTGATTTCAATGGATTTCATCTGCCTTTCCCTTATTCGAACAAAGCTTATTATCATAATAGTCTTTTGGTACTGTCAGACTGGGTTCAAATAGAATTGACATGGACCTGACTGATTTTCTTCTATCATTTTAACTTGGAACTGTGTGGAACTTTCAATTAGAGCCTTGAACATTCCTGTAAATTCTTTTGTATTCTTTTTGAAATCAAAATAAGAGAGTCTCTTTATCCATTTTAAAGTCTTTGCTAGCATTTATGTTTATGTTAAAGCTGGTTGTATCGATATGGTCTTCTTGTAGTGTGGTTGATTATGCTGATAATTATCTAGAGGTGAACTTCCAGTTTCTTGGCTGAATAATATCTATGGTTATTTAGACCATGTAATGTTAGTAGACACTAGTTAATTGTAAACACGATATTTAAATGTTAATTTTCTATTTTTATGTATTCTTTTGTTCTAGTGGCTTATTGTTGTTTCCCGAGCTTCATTATAACCTTCTTTAGAGAAACATTACCAAATTATTGCTATGCTTACGTTAATCTGTATTCTCTTTTTTTCTTTCTAGTGATTCATACTCTTCAGCTGATTTTAATTAAGACTTCTCTAGTAGGAAAGTCTAAAGGACATTGCTCACATCACAGTTCATCAGTGCAATTAACTGTTCCTTTGAATTTAAGCAATTAGTGAAGTCTATCATACAGGTTCCAGCACTTTCATTTGAAGGAAGCAATTCAACAATATGGGGCAGTGGAGAATGGTGGATGCTTCTTGCAGCTCAAAGTATGGCAATAGGAACCGTCATGGTCCGCTGGGTGTCCAAGTATTCTGATCCTGTCATGGCAACTGGATGGGTATGCCACACTAAGATGAATGTGAATGTGGAATGTCATCAAAATGCAGTTTGTTTAGGCAATAATATGCTATTTCTCAATGATTTATGAATAGCCAATACCTGTTTGATGGTTAATGCTATTATCTCCGTGCTTTCTTCTGCCTTTGTTGGTGTTAAACTCAAGGATCACTGTTTCGGGTACCGGACCTGTTTCAGTGATTTGCCAGACTAGTACATACTGGTCAGTACCGATGTGTCATGTGTCAGTACACCAATATGTACCAGTGTACCATGTGTCGGTACACCGGTATGTATCGATGTTTTGGAAAGAAAGAAAATGAGGGAGAAGAGGGGGCGATGGAGGAACAGAGGAGGAAGAAGTAATGGAGGAAGAAGAAAAAGGAAAAAGCGGTGGAGAAGAGGCGGGATGTACATGGGAAGAAGTAGGAACATGGTGGCAATAGCAAAGCAACAACAGTGACACTGGTAGCAAGGTTGGACGCAAGAAAAGGGCTCACATTTGCGAGCCCTAATTTCTATTTTAGATTTTTTTTTTAATGTCGAGTTGGACGGGCCCCATCGCTTTTTTTATTATTATTTTTATTATTATTTTTAGTGAACTGGATCTAACTGCCCGAAACTGGGGTGGTCCATATACTGGCCCATGCTTGGACCGGTATGTATCGCTTGTTTTGTGATCTGTATAGTGTTCGGGTTCAATAATCTATCGACTCGATACCACCTTTCAAATGGAAGTTTTGACTGATGAGAGAATTATCGTAGAAAAAATCAAGTGTAAAATCAAAATAAAACAATATCTATTATTCATAAAGTTAAGGTTCTAACTACGGAACTTGAAACAATGGAAATAGAAGCGTGAAAGAAAGCTTATGGGTGCATGAAAATGCATGTTATTTTTGGACAGTATGTCGGTGCTCTTGGCAGGTTGTGGTTGCTATTGATCTTCGGCCTCCTCTTCTCTTTGTTGTTGGAACCTCCTCCTGAGGTTTGGACAACAGGCAATAGGCGTTGAGGACTTCTTGTAGTAGCTAAACGAAGCTTTGGAGTGAAGCTTTGGGCTACTGGAACATGAGGAAGAAGGCTATGGCTGGAAGAAGTTCGTTGCAACAGTGTAGAATTCTTCCCTCTCTTCTCCTCGTTGCACTAAGGCTGCAAAACTAGGGCTGGCTGGCTCTTTGTTGAAGGCTTTCTTCTGCACGTTTTAGCAACCCAAAGCTTCATCTAACTGCTACGAGAAGTCCTCAACGCCTACTGTTTGCTGTCTAAATCTCGGGAGGAGGTTCCAGCAGCAAAAGAGAAGACAGAAGACCGACAGTGACCACAATCTGCTGAGAGCCCCTACGTGTTGTCCAAAAACAACCTGCATTTTCATGCACCCATAAGTTTTCTCTCAGACTTCTATTTTCATTGTTTTAAGTCTCGTAGTTAGGACTTTAACTTTACGAACAATAGAGGCTGTTTTCTTTCGGTTTTACGTTTGGTTTTTTCTGCGAAAATTATTTTCGCTAAGACTTCCATCCGAAAGGTGACCTATGCAATGCGCTGGTCAACTTCATGCGACTCATGGACGATGTGCTACACCCTTATATTGGAGATTTTGTCATCAGCTACCTCGACTACATCCTCATTTACAGCAAGTCGTAAGAAGAGCATTGTTACTAAGTTGTGAACTTCTGGAAATTCTAGAAGGCGAGTGATAGGACATTTGCCCAAAGAGTCATTGTTGAATATCATTTGTTTTAAAGCAATTTGTCACTCTTCTAGAGTTACTGAATGATGTTGGAAATATGTCCTGTTTCTCAATCTACGTTACTCAAAAGTTAAATGCAACAACAGTGGTCGACTCATTTTAAATTTGAGGATTTCAGAGCGGGAGAAACATATAAAGAAGACTTGAAAGTAGTGAATGGACATTGTGACCATTGATTGTAGGCTGACATAGTTGAATTTTTAACGCATTGTAGATTTCATGATGTCAGCATATGTTTTGGACAACTTAAACACATTAGGGAACCTTTTCTATCCTTTTCCTCAGAAGGCTTATGTTTGAACCTCAATGCTGACTGGATTTTGTGTCTTGTTACTTTGGCATCATTCTTTCTAGTATGTAAATTTTGTCTTTTGTTGCTTTGAATGATATTCAAACCAAGCTAATCCTTTGTTTTTTTGCAGCACATGGTTATTGGTGGGCTTCCGCTTTTGTTTATTTCTGTACTCAATCACGATCCTGCTATGAATGGGAGATTAGTAGATCTTACATCCAGTGATATTCTAGCTCTTTGCTACACATCTTTATTTGGATGTGCAATCAGCTATGGTGTATTTTTCTACAATGCAACCAGAGGTTAGATTGTTCTATCTTCATTTATGATTTGTTGTTGGACAATTGTATAGGCTTCTTTTTCTGGGTGCTACCTCTGAAAATTCTATTTAGTAGCAAACAAAATGAGGCGCCTTGAGGCTTCAAGATCAAAGTCTTTGATAAATATATTCTAGCTGTAATTGGAGATAATTTCTAGTCTTGGCTAAATGTGTGGGGCATCTGCTGCTGATATATATGCAGGTAGCTTGACGAGGCTCAGCTCCCTCACATTTTTAACGCCAATGTTTGCTTCAATTTTTGGGTAAGAGTTCCATTTTTGAAAATGATGTCTCTTTGCATATCACTTGAATCAATGATCTTATTTTGCCTTCTTGATCTTCAAACCATAGCTGACTTGATGGACGGACTACTAAAGTAGTTACCATTTCATGGAGACACTAGTCTACAAATAATTGCGTGATTGTTAAGAAATATATAATGTTCTCAACTAACAATGTCAAAATTTGTCATCAGGTACCTATACCTTGGTGAAACGTTCTCACCATTGCAGTTGGTTGGTGCTTTAGTTACTATACTAGCTATTTATATGGTGAACTACCGTGGCATATCTGACAAAGCATGAAGAAATTAGCAGCTGATACATCAATTGGTGGTAGGAAATTATGGGAGCAGTTATTTGTAAATTGGAACTGCATTGACGTTTGACGATGCAGTTTGAACCAGAAGTCTAGGCGAGTAAAATAGAAGAAATCAAAGGTTACAAGTTTTTGTCCATATGTTTTTTTTAGTGGATATTGAAGATTCTGATGAAGGTTCCAGCTGTGAATGAATCATTAGTTGCTGGATGTTAAAAACTGGGTTATGATGGGATACGACTCCAACGATGCAGCTCAGGGTTTATAAAGAATCAGGCACTTTGTGTTTTGTTTTTGTTTTGTGAGGGACAATTTGGTTGGTTCTGCACTTAATAATGTATTTTTTTTACAGGTGATGACATGCCATTGATGACTTTGGCCATCTATTTTGTACTGTATTGTTAATACATGTAACTTTTCTGGTTTCTTGAAATTGTATAATCATTTTGATGAAACATCTGCTTTTGTCATTGTAAACCTATGAGAGTTTGGCTCAATTGTTTGGTTTCTGCTCTGTTTAGGGAGCATCCAAGTGTCTAGAATGTTGTCGATTATATTTAGTGGTTATGTATGCATTTGCTATAGCCAATTCAGCTATGTGCATGAGTTTCCCCAGTAAGCAGCAAAACAGGGAATTCTTGTAGTTAGCACTGTAGTTTCTATATGCTTATGGTTAAAAAACTGGGATGCAGGTTGAGAGAACAAATGCTTAGGGAACTTAGCAAACCGAAAAGTTCCTCAAAAATCTCTAAATGTTGTTGTTCACTTGCCTGCATTCAACTCTATCTGAATGGCAAAACCTCTTTCAGCGTGTAAAGCAATATTGAACTTTCTGAAATCACTATCTTGCAGCTTTTCATATATATATATATATATCTGTTTTTTCAATAAATTGTTTGGTTGTATGACAAACCCCCTCTCTATTCAGGCAAAGTATTCTCAACAATCTGGTGGGTTGACTGAGTCACACCTTATAATAATTTGTTTGATGATGCCAAGCCCTGATTGAACTAAACTAAACACTGATAGCTCTCGGTAGGAATCAAGAAATACGTATAGGATTATGTATTGCTGCTGGATGGTCTCATGTGTTTGATCATCTTGTGCTCTATTGCGAGGCCAAGGCAATTAATTCTGGATGGACTAAGGATCATCATTCAACAGGAATATCTAAAATCCACGTTGAAATAGATGCAAAACTTCTCGTTGACATCTTCAACAAGTCTTTATAAAGACATCAAACTGTTCCAATGTCTTTTGACGAAATCAAGTATCCTCATGTCTATAGTTAGAGGAATGAACCTACATATTGGCTCGACTGACGGCATATCCATAGGTCTAGTGTGACAAAGGGATTGACCAACTGACTTCAAATGAGACTTCGGCATTCCATATAATTTTGCTTAAGCTATATGAGTTGTCTGTGGGGATCAAAGGTTTCATAGAATTGGTTAACACATAACAAATAGCTGCTTTGATGTCTCGACGTCTCAACGACACTCACACGGCATGATCAAAGGCACCAATCCATACTATTCTGTGCTGGAAACGTTGTTTATTTGTTTGTGTTGGTGAGTTTTGATCTCTAAGACGAGATTCCACCTCCATTAATGGACCGGAGACTTGTGCTAAGAACATGCATGAGTTTGTGGACCGCAAGAGAAGACTTGTAGCACTGGCTCGCCACTGCAAGGCATGATCTTTAGTCGAGGACAATCGTGGCAATGAGGCTCCAACGACGCTTTCCTCGTCCTTTCGTTTTACAGACACCTAAAGTTGGTCATACGTTATTGTCGAGGAAAAAGATCGAACACAAGGTGATGGCGAGGCTCCAAGGTGGTCCTCAACCCACTACCTCCAATTGCTAATGATTCCAACCATGAGATGGACGGGCACTGTTGCCACTGCTCGCGTTTGTCTGCTCTTTTGATCGCTTTCAGTGAGGCAACAAAGAACGGCGTGCGTGTAAACAAGGAAACTCGATGATCTTCTCTTATTTTAGCCTTCACGGACAGAGTTCAAGATGAGGAGGAGGAGAAGGAGGAGGAGGAGGAGGAGGAGGGGGAGGAGGATTGTCTCTGTGCAGAGATCTCGTATTTAGAATCCTGTTCATGCAATTACTAGTGGAATCATTATCCTACATAGTTGCAGTGCATACTGGTGCAGACTGGGCTTGCGCACGTCTGCACTACTCCCAAGCCTTGGCTCTACCGCGGCGTCAGAACGTACATCTTGCACGCATGAGGAGACACCGTCGCAGCGAGCTGCCCTCGAACAGACCCGATGGTCGCACGCTGCAAGAAGGGAATTAGGTCGAACGGTTCATGCACAGTAAGCAATGAAGCTTGTCACCGATACTTACCGCCCAAAGATCACGAACACTGACGACGGTGGAGGACGAGAGGCCGATGTCGGACCATCTCGCTGTGATCGTCGCCCGCGAGCTTCCTCTGTTCCAGAGGACCACAGCCACCTTCCCTCCACTCAACCGACCTGCCCAAACCTACACAAGCAGACAACAAATGTGTGAGCTAAACTAAGAGAGCAGAGCCATTAACGTCAGTCATGTCTTAAGGCAGTGAAAGAACCAGACCTCTTCGCTGCCTCCTCCGAATACCTTCTTCCCTTGAACTCCAAGGTAGTCTGATGACAGAAACCAATCAGAACAATCACACACTACCAGAATAGCGGTCATTGAGCTCTCACCTTGATTGACTGCAATGACCTCTGAGTTGCTCAGTATCTCCAGTGCATCTCCGCTAATCGTCCTCACATCACATCCAATCAACAAAGGAGCCTAAAAGAGTTTGCAGCAGGAGATTTGGTCATGTGTCTCTGTCGATGCAGATTAATGCTTGGATCTTACCTTGACCAATGCCCATATACTAAAATGCGATCGATACTCCTCCGTTGACATGCCACCATTTCCTACTTCCAGCATGTCTGGATCTGCATGATTCAGGCAGAGGCTCAAGCAGTGACCCATAATAATCAGCAATGTTTCGGGAAGAGAGTAGTAGTACCATTCCAACCACCAGGCCCGGCATAGGATGCCCATCTGTTGTTCTCATCGGCGCGCGATGTCATGCTAAAAGGATGTAAAATGCATCAGTTTCCGAGTGAGATCCGAGAAGTCTAACGTAGATTCCAACCTGCCCCAGCTATCGTAGATGTCGCCTGTTGTCCTCCAACTGTTGCCCATACCGCTCGCCCAGGTTGCTGGGTTATCTACACCCCTGTGATGTAGTTTTTCCAGTGAAAACAAGTCAAAATCTCTGTTGACAAGTGTTCCTATTTTCTTCTTATCAACATACTCAATTTTCCTGATGCAAAGATGATTCTTGGATCATCAGAACACAGACTTACCACTCGCAAAGGGAGAAGAAAATGTTCCTTCCAGAATTCCGAAGAGCGTAGCTCATCTTGGCATACCTGTGTCGGCAGAGCAGCAAAGACAACTCAGGGAGCAGTTCAAGAGTTTGCATCACTCCTAATATATCCAACTACTAAAGTATATGTTAAATTGACATGGAACCAACATCATCTCTGACATCTGACCGTGGAGCTACCTACCTTTCTCTTGGCCTAGTACCAGGGTTGTTGCAGTTGTCATACTTCAAGTAATCAACCCCCTGAAACCAAAACCAAGATGACCGGCGAATGGACTACATAACAAGAAGAGAGTAGCAGCTAAAACATCCAAGCCAAAGAAGCATGCATACCCAGGAGGCAAACGTCGCTGCATCATGTTGTTCATATCCGAGGGACCCAGGCATAGTTCTGCTGCATGTCTGTGACCTGAAATTTACGACAATGGTGACAGTCAAGCGACCTCCAGACTTACGATGGATGCAAACTGTGGAACTGATACCGATGCCGTGGATCATGACATGATTCAAGCAAAATTCTTTTGTTGATGTGTTATGATGCTGTAATCTGAAAATTAATACCCTGCATCACTATAGATTCCAAGCTTCAGCCCTTTTGCATGCACGTAATCTGCAAGAGACTTTATGCCGGAAGGAAATGTTGATCGCTTAGCAACTAAATTTCCCTGATTAACCACAAATGCAATAGCGATTAGTGTGGAACACAAAAGGAGTATTATAATATTTCCAATGTGTACTTTTGATCTTTTTCCTAACATCTTATGCTTTTCTATATCAAATATATATATATAATAGAATAATTATTAAAGATGAATTTGGAAAGCAGTAGATTGGTTGAGCACTTGGGACAACTGAGGGAAGAAGAAGCGCAAGATGACAATGTTTCGATGCACTTGGAAGCGTCCTGCAGAACAGGGATGACAAACCAGTGGTACCGAGATGGGTGTTTTGTGCTTTAGTGGGAGAAGACACCCCCAGCTACAGATGATGATAGCCAACACAATCCATGGCAAAGGAGACAACATCGGACTTCATTCTCACCTGGTAGTCTCTATTGGCTTCTCCCCAGCAATCATCTGATGGTGGTCCAATATCCACAGCAAAACCAGAAAAACCTTGTCAGTGAACCAGAAGAAGAAGAAGAAGAAGATTAACTTACAACTACTGAAGAAGTATCTATAGAGAGAGAAAGAGAGACCTATGTTAACGTAGCGATAACCCAGCCCTGCAAGTCCAGTATGCACCAATGCATCAGCTGCATAAACCAGCAAAAGATACGTCATACTTCGTCAAGAAAGAAAGCTTCCTTTCATTCTTTTATCTACGTGTCTAAATGATCGTTGTCATGACAGACTGCATCGCTTTTCTCTATCTTAGGTAGTCAGTCGGTCACAAGGAAGAAAAAGGTGTTGAAGGCGTTTGTCTACTATTAGTTGTTCTCTCTAATGCGTGGTAACGTGGAATGTTTTTGACACGAGTTGGGTCCAGACAAAAGTCGTGGACGACCTTAAGATCATTTGTTGACTCAGAAGAAATGGGGGGATTCGCTTCCACGCATATATGTTTAACGGGATTATTGCGTGACTTTACATCACATCATGGATTAGGTCGAGTGGGTATATCACCATGACCACAGCCTAAAACTTCATTAAACAAAAGAGAAGAGTTATACCAGTCTCTCTGATGAGCCGCTCGTTGATGTTGCAGTGGAAATGGTTCCAGCTGTTCCACCTGATTCCATTTTCAGATAAATATCATCTTCATCGATTATATGTATCGAGATAATTGAATATCTTTGATGTAGAGCAAAGTTCTCGCTCAAACAAGATTGAAACATCAAACTATAGAATAAAAATGTTTCTTTCGATCACAAATGCAGCAAAAACATTAGATAATAATCAAGGCTGATGAATAGATCAAAGAAAATCCGTAAAAGGATTCTGAACACAGAAAGAAGATAAAAAGTTTACGGTGAATAGATAACGAGGGTTGCATGCAGCCTGTGAAGAAGAAGAAGAAGAAGAAGAAGAAACGAAACTGCATGGTTGGGAGAAACAATTGAAGGAGTTCCAAAGAGAATGTCTACCCCATGGGAGGAGTTCTGCCGAGGCCATTCCCCAGCACACTTCTCCTTGTCTCCACCGTTTTGCTGCCACCCATCACCGCCGTCGATAGCAAGAAGAAGAAGAGTAGGCGGGATGTCAACGTTGCCTCACCTCCAAGTCTAGCCATCCTCTCCCACCCAAAGCCACCCACTCACTTGAAACTACGCCCACACACGGACTGTTATATAGAGTGTTGATCCCAAAGCCGCATGTATGACTCCAAGAGAGAGAGAGAGAGAGAGAAAAGAAAGGCCATGGGCGGACGAATGTGGGACCCACCTACCTTCGTGCCAATCCTCCACGCATGCACTCCCGTTCTTTAGAAAAGGCCGCGTCCTTTTACGTGCAGCCTCACGCCGTTGCTTGCACGCTTCTGCCGCCGGCGTTGCGCCACTCCTCCTCGGACCGAACACCAAACACCCTTCGCGCACCAATCGTACGGACAGCACCGTCACGGAGAACACGTGGGAGGACTTGGTTCGCCAACGAACCCACTTCCTGTCCGAAGACGTTCACGCTCGCAGTCCATGCCCACCCAGGGTATGACTCCTCGGGCCACGACGGGGTGGCGGACTGGTGACGCGGGGCGGGCTGGTGCCGGCCTCGAGGACGCCTAACGACGAAGTGGGCCATTCATGGCGGGTGACAAAAACAGATTGCGTCGGGGCTACGGTGCCGTCCGACGATTTTCATTAGCTGCTCTAAATTCCATTGCAACTTAATGTTAGGGTTTATGCCTGTGAATGTTACAGTTGCGTGGACGTGAACGGCTTAGAGGATTGGCCTTTCTGATGACGACCCATTAGAGGATTAAATAGGAGTTTGACGTTGCTGCGCATTACCATTCCTGCAATTTATTTCGTTGGTTGGGTTGATGAGATGTATAAGGGATTGCTGCATTTAATTGCATCTAGAATTAGCCTTGTTGCTTAGGTCTACTTAAATGCTTTAAGTTTGAGCTTCGATGGCTGTACCTGGAAATGCCTGCTCTGAGCTTTCACTGAATGCTCAGCTGAACAAAGCATGTTTTCAGACAGTAGTAGTTGATAAGGTTGATTTGTCTCTTCTTTCGTTGCATATGGACTACGGTAACAAAGGTGTTTAAGTTCAAGCAGACCTAAGGAAAAGCTGCAATCAGTTGTAGGAAGACTGTTGATCGATATGGTGTGTGCCACATGGCTACCGATCGATTTCTTGTGCAGATGGATCCTCTCTCAAGAGATAAGGTTCGTCTGCTGGTTGGGTTATTCCTTTGTTAAGATCATCGATCTTATCTGTATGGATTTATATGGCTGCATTCATTGCAGTGGTGGCGAAAAGGACTTGAGGAAAAGAAGAACTCTCCAGCTACGTGTCTAGCTATCTCATGCATGGCTTGCTGCAGATGCGTATCGCATCTCTTCAGATCATAATTGTTATTGATTGCTAGATGAACACCTTCGAATAAAGCTCATAGTGCTTGAACATGAGTCCAAATCAAACGGTTTGCCTGACTCATCATGCATATATTAATCTGTGATTCCACTGTCCTCCTCCATTCCTAACAGCAGGTAAAGCAGAAAAGAATAGTAACATAGCTATCTGCTGTTGACCAATGCTTTTGGTTCTGTCTATTTCTATTACAAACGTAGCCTTCATCAACTACCAGCAGGATAAGTAATTTGACCCGTGACATACTTGTTTGAGATGGAGATCATGACACAGGTTTTGAGAAGCATCTTGCAAGAATAGGGCCAACTGTTGCTGTCAGCTTTCTCTCTCATGCTGTAGAAAGAACAGGTTACGCTCTTACTCATCAGCTCCAGTAACAATATGTAAGATTTTAATTAGACAACAGTGAGTACAAACAAGTTGGGCAATCACCAATGAATCATTTGTTTAATAAGGTGAGAAATGACCAGAAAAGAAAATGTGAATACTTGGAACTTCATGAATATTATTATGTGCCCTTGAACAGTTTTCCATGAGAATGCCTATATCTTCTTGCCATTGAGTTGAGATAGGACTTGATATATTTTTTTTGGGTTGACAAAGAGGTTTCCATCATTCTTTACCTTCTTTGCTTGAACTCCAAGCGGATCTGTTCATATCCAGAATGCAGGAATATGACATTTTATATTATATAACCCAAAGATGGGACATATATTGGCAGCCCACCTTGACATTTACTGGAGAAGCAAAACACATGATGATGTGGTCTGATAAGGAAGGAATGGGGCCATTGTTTCTGATCAAAGATGTTAAGAAAGATTTGTCAGCAGCATAAGATAATTCTGAAGTCAAGAAGAAGTGTATAGCCTTATCCATGAAGGCATTTAAGTCAACCAAGCATTGAGTTGCATGAGTATTCTCTTTCATTCTAAAAGGATAATGGATTAGGAAATGAAGGACCATATGGATATGATGATATCAAACAGCCACCAAAAGAGACTGCAATGCCACGGAACTTATGCTCAATCTGATGACTAGTCATGGCCGACAGAGTGGACCAAGGTCAGGGCTGATGACGTCGAAAGGATCAATCCATTTGACCTCTACAGTCAAATGATGAAATGCAATAAATAATTTATTATGATGTATAAAAAATTTAAAGATATTTGTGTGACATGACCTGTGTTAATTTTATTTTTCAATTATTAATCTAATATGTTCAAATCGATTTGACGATGAAATTGCAAATTGACAATTTGCAACTTCTTCTTCTCCATAGAGTCTATCAGTGTGCTCGAGATCCCTTCGATACTTAAATTAGTATACAGTCGATGTAAGAGGGTGATCTCGTGTTTAGATTTAATTCTATTAATAAGATCGGTCTAACTTAAAATCCACATGTCAGGCTTGGATTGGTGGGAAATATTTGTTGTATCAACCTTAAAACATTATCGATTGAGATCATACATATATACATAACCGTGCCATAATAGGGTAAGCCTTTGGGCCGAGTCTGAGGCCCATACAACTTGAAATCCAATTCCCGGATCGGATTCTTTTAATGTGCTCCGAATCCGACCCGCTGCCTTTTCTCTCTCACACAGCAATTTTCTTGGCCCCAAACGGAGACACTGTTTCCACGCGTTTGCCTGTGCGTGCCGCTTACGTGCGGAGGCCCGATAGAGGAGCAGTCACGCGCGTAATCCTTGCGCGTAAAATATGTCCGTGGTTATTGGTGCAAGTACGAAGGAACTCTGATGGCATCTTTCCGAGCTTAGTTGGCCGAAATTTGACTACTGGTCAAACTGGTGCACTGCATGTCATTCTACACAACAACAATTCTGCAGCTTTTTTTGACATCCCTATCCCATCTTCGTCCCGTTCAGTCCACAGGCCATCAGAATGCTTGTGACGGTCTCCAAACTCTTATAACCTAATCATCACCATGATCTTTTTCTCAGACCTCCACTCAAAAGGATCCCAGCCATCTTATCATATAAACAGTGGAATTCAAGGAATTAACCGCAAGAAGAGGTGTTGAGGAAACATGCGAAAGAAAATAGTATGTTTTGGGCTCAGAAGCTAATCTGCTTTTACTCTTATTTGAAGGAAACAAGAAAAAGAAGTCTTCGACGTGAAACATCTTTATAGAGCCCCGCACACAGTTCCTATGCCTAAAATATTCCCAGAACGGTGATACTTGGTGGACCGCTGAGGTGCCCATGGAAACTGGGTAGGGATGTGTGAGCGGGACGCGACATATAGGCTTATCCCAGTCTGCTGTTCTCTGACAGAGCAATGTGAGCCTTTTGACTTAACAGGCCACGAGATACAACTCTTCCATTTGCAATCGCCATCAGCTGACCCTTAATAATTGTTCATATTAGTAAAAGGGAGGAGACAGTGAGAGAGAGAGAGAGAGAGGTGAGACGAAATTGAACTGAGCAGTACGCCAAGGTAAAAAGGCTGAGCAACAGGACGAGAGAAGTAAGTTTGACACGAACATGGCTTTCCAATGGCTCAAACGATGGAAATGTAAAAGAGAGAAGAAGAGTTGGGAATTGAATGGGTGAGCACATGCTCGGAGGACGAGGAGGGACAGGATCTCTGTCGACGCCCGCATTAAAAGTGGGGAATATTGGGTCCCCGAGGCAGGGCAAAACCCGAAAAGGTGATCCCAGCAACCTCCGCCAGTTGTTCGATCAATTGCTCCGAGGCTGTGACAAGATTAGCTTGCTCTGTGGCGGGGCTCAACATTCCACTTGCACCTCTGCTACTGCTGCTATCCCCATGACCCATGGCCTCAGCCTGTCTCACAGCGACCTATGGATCAACGTTCCACCGGTGCTGTCGACAACTACTTAATCGAATTCTTCTGTAGATCTTTAAGGTGTAAACAGGTTTCCATTTGGAAAAATATTATTGTTGATATTAAACATAGCACCAAAGACAATATTGCCATCTCCCACCACATTCCAAACGAAGGAACAAAAACATCTCATCCATCCATATATATCCATCAGTTAATGGATGGAGTCTGGCTCTGTCCCATCTGATGCTCCAAAGCTTTGTTGCATAAGGTAACATTGCGAAAGCAAGGGCTGAAACAGAGCCAAAGGAGAGAGAGAAAGCAGCGTCTCCACCGTCCTCTTCTGTCCTCTATAGCTTCACTTTCCCTATACCTTCGACACTTGCGCAACAAGCCTCGCTGTCTCACCTGCCCCCTCTCTCTTCTTAGAGTAGGGTAGCTTAGAGTAAGACAACTCCTCTCAGGCTCGGGCTTGTCTTGCATCCTCCCCGGGGTTAAAAGGTCTTGCGCCGTTGGCATTCTGTGAGGTGGCGGTGAAGATGGCTGTGGCCGTCGGAGTGGTGGCAGTTCTGGGTGAGGCCGGAGCGGTACTGGGTGCTCGAAAGAGGAGGTTCAAGAGCCTCTACTGGAAGCTCAGGGCGGAGATAAGGAGGCAGCTGGGCAAAGGAAGGGAGAGCAAGCAGCGTTTCAGCTTCCACTACGACCCCTTCAGCTATGCGCTCAACTTCGACGATGGCTGCTCCGGCTTCCTCTCTCTGTAGCTTCCACTTACTCTGTCCTTTTCGGGTAGAGTACAGGGGAATGCTTTCCTGTGACGATGGTGGGGAGGTTGGTTTCATTTTGAGGGACTGTTTCTTGTTCTATGTAGCTGGGTTTTGGGAGGGAAGGAAAACAGAGCTTGGTGCAGCAGAAGAGTGATCCATGGGTGCTATGTTCTATGTAGCTGCTTCTCTTTATGAATGCTTCTTGTAATCGGTTCCAGTTGCTCGCACCGCATCTTCTTCGGAAGCATAGTAGATAGCAGACATGCCCTCCTCCTCATTTTTTTCTCTTTGACTTGGACCTCTTCTTGCCTTCCGCCTCATGTTTTGCTCTTTGACCTGGAACTCTTCTTGATAGATCATGTCTGCTATGCTGCTCCAGCTGCAGCAAGCTACTAATTGCAGCTAGCAACTAAATTTGGCTTTACTGTTGCTGTCTCTGCTACTGACGGTGTGTTTGCAGCAGGAGCAACAGGAGGATGGCAGAAGGCCATTATAGCTCCTTTGATTGAATCATTGTGCTGCCTCTGCATGCTCTTTGTATGTAAATCGTATCGAATCAGCTTACAACATTCGCTGACCCTCTTGGATTTGGATTAAGGATAAGGAACCGTAGCTTGATTGCAGAGTAATGGCAGTGAACCTTTTAATACCAGCTCGAATATCTCAATTTAATATGAAGTCATGCAGTTGAAAATTTGCAGATAATTAAAATGGTAGAAGAAAAATACTAAATGACAAATCCATTTATTTATATTGCGCAGAAGCAGGTGGAAACTTTCTTTGTAGAACTCGTAGTTAAAGCAAACCAAGTTTACGTTTCACCGTAAACACAAACATGAAACGAGCGTACGAGCCACGCGATCAATCGTCAGATGTTGCAGTAGTCTTCGCGCCGGGATTCCCCCTGCTCTGTAGGAGCACCTCAGGTGGGGTCATCAACTCCTTCACGGCATCAAACTCCACGAAGGCCTCCATGGAAGAGCACAAGAGCGGCGTCTTCTCCCTCTTCGCCAATTTCACGCCCGCTACAGCTTCGATAAACTTGATCCACGTGTAGCTCGAACCCATCACCACGTCGAGGAGTCCGGGGTTGTCTCCGTTGATGAACGGACCTCCAGTCCACAGCTCCTCTCGGATGCCGTCCTCCATGGTCTGCAGATACCCTCCGAACTCGTCCGCTGCCGTCTTCTGCTCATCGCCTTTCAAGGTTACGATGGTATGCATAATTGGCACAACCTGCACTTAAGACTCCATGAGCTTGAACAGGCAGAGTGTTCTGGGATTAGGTTAAGAAAACAGACATGGAAGAGGAAGAGGGGGCAGTAACCTTTTTGCTGACGAAATCTGCCCAAAATCGGACCTTGGCTCGCTTGTAAGGGTCTTCCGGGAGATGGGGAGGGTCCTTCCACACATCATCGATGTGCTGCAGGATGATTTGCGACTCAGCTATGGGCTTACCATCCACCACAAGAACCGGCACCTGCTTGTGCACGGGGTTGAGCTTGAGAAGCGCCTCGCTCTTGTTCTTGCGGTCCTCCTCCACGTACTCGTACGCCACGCCCTTCAGCTTGAGGGCGCATTCCACCATGGTGGTGTGGCCATTGAACGAGGTCCCGTACAGCTTGACGCCCTTGCTCTTCTGATCCGCCATGGACGCTGCTTGCTTTCCCCAACTCGATCGCCAAAGTCTCTGTATCTGTATGACCCTATAGTAACAATCACCAGTGTGCTTATAGTATTCCCACTATCAACCCCACGGAGAATATTATACAGATGCTCGAAAAGTCTGCGTGCACCGAGAAGCTTTTCCAAGCAGATACCGAATCACTTGGAACGAGAAGACCAACTCCAAGTTTTTCTCCTTGGCGGCATGGCATGTAGGACATGAGTATGTCATGTCATCGTAGCTCATCACGTGGCATGTAGGGCTGTTCAATGTGTCATACATACCATGGCATGTAGTCCAGTCATGACATGTAAGACTCATAGTGGGAAACTCATCGGCTTGTCTTCTTAGATCTTCTTATAATCAATCTCGAATCAAATCGAACTCATAAAGATATCACTAATAAAACTAATGGTGCCATGGCATCTAAGACTGTTCGATGTGTTCATACCATTTGCGTCTGTCCTACTTGAAGTTTAAAATAAGAGATCAAAACAAATGGACACAAATGCACTAAAACAATGTTAAATATATGTTAGAGGGTGACGGGTGCACGGGAAGTCCGAGATGACAAGCTCTCTTCTAGAAGATTTGACATGAAGCATTTGCTTGGAACAGGACGATGAAAAAGACGACAAGGCGTCGGTCAGACGGGGGAATCCACAAGGCAAATTCCACCACTCTCCCTCTCCCTTGAATCAGCCGTTGCATCACAAAAATCAAGGACTAAATAATTTGACATGATGTTGTAGGCGTTAGAAAATTAGTCTCGAAAAGAAAAGTCAAAGTAAGTAAAGTATCTTTTTATTTTTATTTTTAAAAATAATATTTTTTTTTTTACTTTTGAAAATAATATCTTTTTTATTTTTTTATTTTTTAAAAAATAATATCTTTAATAAAAATAATAAAAATAGTATCTTTTTTATTTTTAAAAATAAAAATAAAAATAAAAGAAAATTAGTCTCGTAAAGAAAAGTCAAACTAAGAAAAGTCAAACAGTATCTTTTTATTTTTAAAAAAATAATATTAATAAAAAAAAAACTGTTTGGGTTCATATAGATTTAAACTAAATAAAAAAAAATAGTTTAACTTAAATTAACTTTTTACTATATATTTTACATCTATGTTTCACATTTATCAATCGATCCGACCTATATTGTTAGATCTTTCATCTTCAGTTGATCATTATCGTAATATACTTCATAATATCCAAGTATCATCAACTTCATATGTTATTGTATTTAAGGTCGAGTTCCATCACACCTATGAGTATTGAGTTCCATCGACGTATCCTTTGGGTTTCTATTTGGTAGCTACCGTAAGGAGGGTTCTATGGTTTACATTTCCAACTTCTAGATTTCCAAGACTATAAAGCAACCAATATTGTTTGTGATCTTTAAAGTATGTCTCGATTTTTATAAAAATATTTACTAAATTGATATGAAGTTAGATTCTAGGTTGCATTAATGTTTACTATTTTGAGCAAAACAACTTGTTATTTTACTATCAATTTTTTGAGATTTTTTTTAAAAAGTAAAACTTTTATCCAAAATAATGTTATATTTTCCTTATTTATTTTATTTCTCAATAAATTATAAATTTATCCGTTTAATATTTTTTAACATTTAAGCTTTTAAAGAGGTCCATAATATATGCAAAAAATTTTCTAATATATGATGCATTATTATTGAGAAAATTTTAAAAATAATGTATTGCATAGATTCACTATTCAAAATGATATCAATTTTTCAGAAAAACCCTGAATTTATATTCACTGATTTTTTTGTTTTATGTTTTTATATATATTTCTATTCTTTAGCATCTGAATATTATGTCTTTTTTTTTCCTTGTCTTTTGTATTTCAAACAAATTATAATACATCAATGCAATATATTTTTTTTTTCATATTTGAGCTTCTAAATAAGTCAACAATATATATATATATATATATATATATATATATATAAATTTCCTAATAGATGATTCACTATTGTTGAGAAAAAATAAAAAATAGTGCATCCCACAGATGGACGGCTCAAAATGTCATCAAATTTTTAGGAAACGTGTAACACTTATGGACATATGTCACTAGTTTTCTCTTTTTAAAATTTGGTTAATATTTTTGTGGACTTTTAAGCATATAAACAATATGCTATTTTTTATTTTCCTCTAATTTTTGTATTATTAATAAATTATAATGCACTCATGCAATATTTTTTACATTTAAGCTTCTAAATGGGTCAACAATATACTAGAAAATTTGGATTAGAAATTTTTTTTAATAGGTGATGCATTATTTTTTAGGAAAATAATAAATAGGATATTTATGGACATATGTCACTTGTTTCTATATTAGAAATATTTTAGTAATTTTATGGATTTTTGAACATACAGTGTGTCATTTCTTTATTTTTCCCTTTGTTTTTTTAATAAATTATAATGTAGGTATATAATTTTTTTTTCACATTTGAGCTTCTAAATAGATAAACAATATACGTTGAAAATTTGCTAAAAAAATCCTAATAGGTGATACACTATTTTTGAGGAAAATAAAAAAATAGTACATCAAATAGATGCACTATTCAAAATGATCTGAAAGTTTTGAAAAAGTATTGAATAGAATATTTTTGGACATATATCACCAGTTTTCTATTTTATTGATTTTTTAGTATTTTATATTTTTTTAGCATCTAGATAGTGTATTTTTTATTTTCTGATTTTTTTATATTTCTAACAAATTATAATGCATCCATATAATGTTTTTTTTTAATTTGAGCTTTTAGATAGGTCAATAATATATGTAGAAAATTTGGTCTAGGATTTTTTTTTTCAAATAGGTGATGCAATTTTTTTAGGAAAAATAAAAAAATAGTGCATCACATAGATGTACTATTTAAAATTATCTCAATTTTTTTTAAAAAAATTGAATAGGGTACTTAGGGACATATATCACGGATTTTCTATTTTAGAAATTTTGTGAGATTGTTTTTGATTTTTTAGCATCTGAACAATCTGTTATTTTTTATTTTTTTGTAATTCTAATAAATTATAGTGTTTCCATGCAATATTTTTTTTTTATTTGAGCTTCTAAATATGTTAAGAATATATGTAGAAAGTTTGGAAAAAAAATCCTAATAGCTAATACACTATTTTGAGGACTAATAAAAATAGTGCATTGCATAAATACACTATTCAAAATGATTTGAAATTTTTAGGTAAGCTTCGAATCAAATACTTATGGATATATATGTCACTAATTTTCTATTTTGTTTTTTTGGTATTTTTATAAATTTTTAAGCATCGAAACTACGTGTCATTTTTTATTTTATTATTTTTATTTATAATAAATTATAATATATCCATGCACTTTGAGAATCTAAATAAGTCAACAATATTAAAAAGACGCATCTTCACATATATTTTATATCACAAGAGAAGGAATATATAAAATAATCAATCATTTGTTTATGTTGTGTGGTATCTTATCTTCTAAATGAGACAGTAATTTTAGTTTGACTTTCGTCCTCGTAAGAATAATAATAAAAAATTAATATTATTAAGTTTTCATTTGGAAAGTTGTGAAGAGAGAGAGACTCTCCTCCCTTTTCTTTATGGGTTTTTCTTATTTTGATATTATTTCTCTCAAACTTCTCTGGTAAGGATAGTTACAATGCTCCTTGTGATGCCTCTGAGCCTTTATTCTTACTATCTCACTCTCCTTCTCCATCACCAGTATTATAATTCTCTGATTGAATAAATTAATTTATTTTTCAAATTATAATTATATATATATATATATGTGTGTGTGTGTGATCCAAAGAGTTGATGATATGTAAAATAATAAAATTAACAAGGAAACCTAAAAAAGCTACATGATATGGGAATCTTATACCACCATAATATAAGATTTTTCCATTAATCAGATGTGACAGGGTCCATAATAATATTTTTATTTTGATTTCATATCTTGGTTACCTTAATTTTATTAACAAAGAACTGATTTTTTTTTTTTTAAAGCACAAAACGAACTTCGATACATTGGTTGAATCATCCTTTGATTTGATGTGAGATGGTGAACACCATCACATCGGCGGGAGACATGTATGCTCCCTACACGTGCAGTATTTGCGTGGTGGGTGGGACCCATAAAATATTTAGCCTCATTTCAATCATTTTACTCCCTATTCATCAGTAACCCCGTCTCACGTTTCTCTTTCCATTACCGTCTTAATATCTCGGTTCTTATACTTTTAAAAATTACATTAAGATCTTATATTAATCGTGTTGATTCAATAAAATTCTTATATTTCTAACTCAATATAAGGATCTCAATAATTTACTTTTATAGATATATAAATCTTAATATAATTTATAAAAGAACATGGACCGAGATGCTAAAGATAGTTAGAGATAATATATAATTAACTCTCCGCGAGATCTATCTCTTCGACACAACTCAACCCATGTTTATTTTTTATTTTCTTCCACACTTTTTTTTTTTGTCTATTAGACCTCTAAAAGGAAAATGGATAAAAATTCATTTTGTCAGGAATACATGTAAAAAAAAGTCTGGTGGTAACCCACCATTAGCTAATTTAATTTTATTTAATAATTTCATCATTATAAAAAAAGTTAAATATCATAATAATAGAAATATATATATCCTAATGAGACAGAATCTATAACTTATTATCATTTTTGCACAGCAGGAAAAGAGTCACTCATGTTGATAGAGAGATTCATTCTCCTATGTTTGAGGGTAACCTGTGATTCATGGGAGTGTGGCACAAAGAGTTTGAGAATGCCAATCCACCACACCCATACCCACACACGCGGGGGCTCAAACAAAGCATGCAAGCCTCCACCATCAACGAACGAGCACAACCTGTTGCCCTAACCGAAGACAATGCCTCCTTTATTGATATATAGATGTATGATAGTAGATGTATTCACGTACCGAAGCTCATGCCCTCTTGAACTCGAACGGGAATGGCGTGTCATCCCTGATACCGAGCCACTGTCTTCCACCTTGTTCGTAGACACCCAGAGATCCACACACAGGTTTGCAATAATCACACACCGTCGGGCAAAACACCAGCTTATAGACTCCTTGGTAGCTCTCTATCTTGAACCAGTTGCTCAGCGTCTCTTTTCCCGGGTTCCCGGCAACTCCTCCGATCACCACGTAGTACCGCCCCTCCCCCTCGTCAAGCTCCAGCTTCCACACCGTCGATTGCACGCATGTGGTGAACGCCGAGAAGATGACGTTCGTGTCCGTCGATAACTCCACGGTGTCGTCGTCGTCGTCTTCGGGCGAGAACTGCAGCGGCAGGCCGTTGTCGGCGGGCAAGCTCGCCAAGGCCACACTTCGAGGGCAGGAGCCATTCCGGCCGGCTAGGGTTAGCCCGCCGCCGATGTCAGTGACGGCGGGCCGGATGTAGTAATCCACGCCGCGCTGTAGCACGTTGCCATCCGTGTCACGGACCGGCTCGTCCGCAGATGCCGGAAGTGCGAGGGCGGAGAAGACAAGGAAGATAGCAGAGAGGACGAATCGAGTCGGCTTCATGGCTGATGGTGGCGGGAGAGATGAGAGGAAGCTGATCCATGCAGGCAGTATTTATACTACGCTAAGTAGGTGTTAAAGGTGAGCAGAGTTCACAAGAAACCAGGATTCTGTAAACAACATTTTGTGTTCTAGAAAGCAAAATGCAAGTTGGACACCATCAGAGATTGCCGAATTGCAGGAAGTTGATGAAGAACACAGCTTTGAATTAGATGTAGATAGAAAAGTATTTGTCGTACTCACCAAGTAATCTATAACAAGGACTTTATTAGACGTGGATTTTAAGCCAGGTGGAAGCTCATTACTTTATCCAAATATCATCATCCTTCTTTTCCATTACAGCGTTTGTGTTTCCACACTTAATTGTCACTCTAATCACCATTGACGTATGTAAGACATGGTCGAAGAGCAGAGAGAGAAGGCTGTGAGAACCTTCATCACAAGATAAAAGTAGATGAAGAGGAGAACGAGTCATCTGTTGCTTCCAGAGGCACGTAACTTTGTGCTTAATTTATGGCTCGTGCATGACTTTTGAAGGTTTAATGGTCAACTAAGTTGAATTCGATCACTTATATTGTTCTGAAACTTAGATTGGCCAGCTTCTATCCATGCTTATCCTCATCTACAATGCTATGATCAAAGAAGTCTGGTCACAGTTCTCTTCATTTGGTCTGCTGAGAACCACCGATCCACCAGCTGTCTTTATGGGAACCTATTTGATTGGTTTATTGAGCTTATGCTCAAATCTGAGGGTTTACTGATTACAGCTACATGTTGGATATGATCACATCCTTTCTTTCCAAGATTTGACTATCATCTTTTGCTTGTTTTAATTTATCCATGTACAGTGTGTTTGGTTTCTTGATTGGACACTTTTCTTTCATAAAACCCATTGGTCTTGAAGACTATTATCTTCTTGTGAGTTTTGGAAAAGTTGTCCAACCTGCTTTGTTTTTGGTCCCAATGATTTATTGTCACAAAATTATCTGTTTCAATTGCCACAATGTGCCGTAATTTTCTTACACTAACTTTTGGTTTTATGGTTGAAGCTGTGAAATATGTTGCATGCTGTTGATTATAATCTTTAGATGAGTGTGTGATTTGAACCATAATGTCACAAGACAAATAAACTGATCTTTGTCTGTGTAGACACCTCTCTAGCATATCATCACCAAATGGAAGGAAGAAAACTACTACTATATCATAAGAATTGATAGTAGTAGGCATTGTTGAGAGAGAGATAGTACATCATCTTTCAAGTGGAAAAATCTACAAAGCAGATGCTCGATACCAGTTGACACATCATATGTATATGACTCTACATGAACATGATGCTTTGTGGCCATATACAACTGATCCACCAAAGTACCTCGACGCTATTACCTTCTTTACCCGTCAGACTCTTTGTTACTGTGCAGGGATGCACAACAGAATTCTCTTCTTCCAACATAAATACAAAAATCACAAAGGCCAATGGAACAGCAAATATAATAAATTTTATCGCCATTCAAATTATCCTGGCACTGTTCAATCTCACCCACCATTTCCTCTTCCCCTTGTCCGAACCCGCATCGTCGGTGCCGAGCTTGTTTATGATCACCTTGGTCTCACGCAACCGAGAGCTGAAGTCCTTTTTCCACAGTTCAAAGTTCTGCTTCAGTCTCCTCAGCTCTTTGTCAGGATTCAGGCTGGCGTCTGACTGACCGGACTTCACCTCCACCAGAAACTTCGCATCATCAGCAAACACTTGCGTCCGCTGGTCGAATTCTTCTGCCAGACGGCTGATAACGCTCAGCCCAGCACTCATTTCTCTGTCAAGCACTCGCGAAACCAATCGTGGCGTTCCATTCTCCTCCCGCCCTTTGGTCCTAACGTGTTCTGCGCTGCCCCAGCTATGGTCAACCGAGGCATCAGAACTCCGTTCAACATCATCGATAGCAAGGCTTTTCTTTGCGACGGAGAGGCTAGACTGCAAGGACATCATTTGCTTCTGCCACACTTCCTCCATGGACCTCATCTTCTGCTCGTACTCTGACCATCGGCTCTCGTACTGTTGGAGTCTCTGGTGGAGTATGTCATTTTCTTCTTCCTTATCTCTCAGAGCAGCCTCAGCTTTTAGGATCCTCCTTTGTAATTCTGCAAGGACAGTGGCCTTCACTGAAACCTGTTCTGATTCTCCACCCTGAAAATATATACAGATGTACCTTCAGAGAGCAGAACAACAAAACAGAACAACAGAAAAATCGAGTTGCTTATGAAAATTTTCAAGTATCATCTTGACAGGTACTTGAGAAATATAATGTCGAGGATGAACATGAAACAAACATGTCCTTGTATATTTAACCTCAAAGGACATAAATGAAAATTAAATAAACATGAAAAAAAATATACTGCAGCACAACATGGAATTGCAACATATAACTGCAAGTCATGCAGGTTCCGGTCTTCAGACCACCTCTATGGTCACATGGTGATTGTGTGGAGAACCAATGTGATCCACATTCTCCCAGTCATACCTTAACTGCGTCAAGCACATCATATATGAGGAAACAAAAATGTGTGCAATAATTTATATGTGTTGTGTTCAGGGTCTGCCGTACCGAGCTGTACCGCCCGGTACGGGCGGTACGTACCAGTCTGACAGATTGTCGGTACGTGGACCGCCTGTTACTGGTCCGAGTGCACTCGGCACACCTGAGTGTACCGCTCGGTACACCTGGGTGTACCACTCGGTATACCGTACCGTACCATACCGAGCCCAGGTCGAAATATCGGTACGGTACGGTATTGCGAACCTTGGTTGTGTTACAACATGACTCAGCAATTGGACAAATAGGTCATAATTTCATGCATCAAAATATCTGTGGCCCTCCACAAATGGCAAAACAACTGGAATTTAGAAGTTGATCCAAATGCACAACTTCTGATCAGAACTAATTTCTTATGGTTGACAAGATTGGTCATTTCTTTAAACTCTCTATGAAAAAAAAAAACTAGTCATGTATTATATTCCAACCCTTTGGAAACCAGAGGCCTACAGTTGACAAATCTACTGGTGCTACTATTAATAATCTAAATAAACCTCCATCTAAATCGACAGTGTCGATAGGGATTCTTTCAGATAAATTTGATTCCAGTAATCAACTGGAGTATAAGAAAGGGCTTAATATTAGAAAAATGCAGTATAGATTGTTACGTTGGAGCAGAATTAAACAAGTGTCAGTGAATTACCTTTGTTACCCCAATATACTCGGTTGCATTGAGCAAAGCAATGTTTCCAGAACACCTCCTAACAAGCCACCCACGAATAACTGTTAAATAAATGTACGATCAGTACACAATAGAATATTCCAGAAACAAGAATTCCCAATCAAACCCAAGATGTGAACAAATGTACCAGATTGGATTACTATTGAAGCATTACGGACACTGACAAAGTCTCTCCGAACAGATCTACATCTCATATTTCTCTGTAAAACAATTGCAGCTCTGTGCCTCTGAAGCAAAACTACGTATGTCTGTCTCGTCTTCTCACCCCGAATGACTATAAGATGATACAAAGACGTAATTGTCAGATTTTATTGCTTGTTAACCCTATCAAAAATATCTTCACCAAGTTAAATATAACAATCTAGTTTCTTGCAAGAACAATTGCTCCTTATAATAAAAGGGAGAAGAAATTACATGATTGCAATGCAACAATTCCTTTTTTACGCTCTTTCACATAACGACGAGCTTGATGGCCTCTAAAACAGCTTTGAACCCTTAAAATGCCATGGAGAGTACGATTTCTTGTATCTTCAAGTGCACCAATCTATGCACAATACCACAACAAGAAAGTCAAAAAGAAATGAACAGAATCTGTAGACAAAAAAAGTTAAGCTTCATTTTTTTTGCTTTTAATCAACATTAACTATAAATGTCCTCTATTCCTTCCCTACAGGATTTGATATGAAGGGTGTTAAATTGCATGAAACTGACTTGTTCATAGTAAGTTTAGAATGGAAAACAGACAATAGAGAAGGGAAGGAACAAAATTTGGAACATGCCAAACCCGATAGAAAAGCAAAAGTAAATGTTTAAAACAGTTCAGAATAAAGGAACATTGAGTAGGATAAAATGAAACAAGCAATTTGCATCATTTAACTCTATACATATAAATCAAGGTTCACCATACCGCAGCATACCAATCGGTACACACAGTACATATCAGTTTGACAAGGGACCGGTATGGGCGATACATATCAGTTTGTCGATACGCCCTATCATACCATGTGTTAATACGTTGGTATGGTTAGGTACATACCATACCGATGGCCGATCAGTACACCAGAATGGATCAGTAAGACGAATCATGATATAAATATTAGGCTTTTGTCTCACCTGTCCAGTTCGAAAGAACAATTTTGTGTAACCCACTTGATACATCTCCGGAAGAATGTTAAACTGCTGAAGTATTGCAACTGAGACACTTAATGGATCTCGAGATGCAACATTCTCAAGAAGAAGAAAACCATACCTGATAGAGTTAAGAAGTTAAAATAATAAATAAATAAAAGGATCATGCAGCACATGAAATGCAGAAAATGAAATATCGTTTTACCTCCTAGCAAATTTTTGGTGAGACATTCTCGTAGGATAACCAGATCTTGATATACGAACCACTTCTAGAACTCCACAGCACCTAAGCTGCTGCAATACAAGTCCTTGTTCATATGTTTCAGGAAGTTGTGAGTTGTTTGGTTTAATGCAGCGTATGAAATGAGGTGTTGTATTCCCAAGTCTTTGCATCAGTTGAAATAATTGCCCCTGAACAAAAAAGAGAAAAGAAGAATAATGTAGAGTAAAACAAAACCATCTGAAAGGAAAAAAATTAAAATACATCCATAAAAACAGAAGGCAAAAGAATGTTCATTAAAAGCCATATATAAAATGTTTATGGTAAAAGGGTGCAAAAATACATTCGAACTCCATCACAAAACTTAGCATCAATTATAAAGATATTGCATCAATATCAGAAGATAGAATTTTAAAGATATTGCATCAATTATAAAGCCTTCAGAGGGACTTTAGAAAAGATGTCAACAAATGGGGGAAAATTAAAAGAAAATTGCAAAAAATGTCTTGTCTGGAGCTATGCATAAAGCACGTGTCGCATGCACAAACCATGATGCCTGACCACTACGTGCCAAATCGGGTCAGTGGGCCACAAAACGAAGCAATTAGCATGCCATTAGAGAAAGACCACTTACAATTATAGGCACAAGACTCAAAAACATAATCATAACTTAGAACCACTACTCAACCAACACCTGAGATAGTATGCTTCTATGCCAGATTAATGAAAAGAAAAAAAAATCCCAGTGTCTTCCTAGAAATAGCACCCTCAAAATCAACATGAAACTATGCCATTATCAAAAGATGGCAAACAGGCTACTCTTAGTTGGCAAGCCAAAGAAAGAGCTCCTCCATCAAAAGGTATATGATGTAACATTGTGTGAGACTTGGTTGTTTCTTTTTGAAGTAGGAAACCTACATTATGGCCTTTATCAGATCCACTTATTTAGGCATCAGCCAACAAAAACAAAACTGACAGCAAGGATGAAGCTTCATTGGGAAAGGTGGAACACATGACCACCCACAATGTCAATGATCTTCCACTACCCCTGAGGCCTGCATGTCATGGACCCAACCTCATGTGCAATGCTTATTTAGGCACCATCGTCTACTTGCATATCAATAAACCTTTTGCAGTTTTAGTCACCATTGCACCACCTGTGGGCCCCATCAGTGTTGATAAACAAGAACTAAACTTCACTCCTCAAGCTGATGAGCTGTGTTTCAGGTATAAGATCATAGAATCATGATCTCTTCTTTTCATGAAGAGTTGGAACAGAAAAAAATAAAGAAATTTCTTGTTTCAGTCAAATTACACACAAAACATGTCAGAAAATATTTAAAAAAAAAATCATGAGAGAGAATTTTTCAATAAAAAGATAAGGCTTTTGTATTCACTAGAAAAAAAGCTCTTCCAATTCCACGTGAAATATCCTTGCCAAGAGACTCAATCCTTAATTTGTCTCATGCTGTTGCACTTCTGAATCACATGTCCAATGTCCCTGACTTTGTCTCCAACTCAACACCTTTGTGTTTGTGTCTTCAACTCAGGATCATAAACCTCACTATCACCTCATCTTCCTAGAATGAGTCTTCTTTCACAAACATATTTTCATAATTATTTATACATATTATTTTTTATACCTTACAATTAGTTTCAGAAGCACATTTCATATTAAAAACTTTAGGCCTTTATGTTAAATTATAATACTATAAACTAGTTGTTATTTATATATTAAGTCCAATTTAGACTCAATCACTTAGTATCATTCAACAGGGTCATTGAAATCCCTGACTATCAACAGGAAAGATGTCTACCATTGATACTTTTTCAAAAACAAATAAAAAATTTGGATGTATAGAATATAGATTACAAGTTTGTATTACCAGTTTAAACATTTTGAAAGATAACTTTTGGCACCCTTGGCATGAAATTTTGGCTTTGGAACTGGATGACAAGAAGTTTATAAATTTTCCCAAGTTAGGCATGTAATGCTGCTTTAAATAGGATGCAATGATCATGTCTTACAAACTGTTCGACCGATTATGAATCCTTAATGTGTTGAAGAATTAAAAAATTAAGATACATGATGAACAAGCTACAATTTTGTTTTAACAACATGTTTACAAGTCAAGGTGGCAGGTTACTGTGATCTCCTGTGAAAGATTTGGATTCAAACTTGGTTCCTGAAATCTTAGTGGCAAGGTTAGTGTTCCTTAAGGTCAGTACCAGAACTAAATAATCTTAAATATCAGTCCTCATTATGTTAGAATTAAAAGCACATCTCACATAATGCATAAGAATCTGATAATAATTTAATGATAAAAATTTGGTTTAGAAAACCAAAATAATTAACAAAATGAATTTCAGCAAAAATTAGGGCTCTTCACAGTGCATTTAATTGCAAAAGAAGGTACAACATCATTTTTAATGTAACATAAAATGCAATAAAATGGATCAAAATGGCCCCAAAAAACTATCATTTCTGGAGAGGGATCAAATCATCAAACAAATTAACATGCAAGTCCAAATTATAAAAAATTGCCCCAGATGATATGATATAACCTCACTATTATTTCTACATGAAAAAGTTGCAGTCTGAGATCTGCCATTGTAAGAAAATTTGAAACTAGAAAAACATCATAAGCAGATATATTATTTGGAGAGTAATTTCAAACAACCTAAGCAATAACAATAATTTCATCTCATTTAAAAGAAAAGGTTGGCCAAAGAGATTATCTTCATAGACAACATAGAGAGTGGCTGAATAAGCGCCTTAGGTAGGTTTTCAGAAGATGTTGCCTTTACTTATTTATGTTTGTCAGACATAATGTTCTCTTATTGTCAATGTGGAAGACACTATCCATATGGCAAACACCTACTCAATTCACTACTGTCCATATGGACAACACCTTGAAGGGAATCAAGCTCTGGACACCTTATTCCCGTTCGTGCGCTCTTTGCTTTAATCTGGATTTTATAAACAACTGATGGATTAAGATAAAAAGACTGAGAAACTGATTTTTGACCATAATAAGGTGGTGACACAGGTCGCAAACAGTTTTAGCCATCACATACTACTATAGTCAGTGCCAGATCCAGTGAGTTTGTCATATAACCTTTTATTAGCTATGCTGGTTCTTTTGTTTCAAAAGAAAACCAAATAGTTAACTATCTCCTACCACTGCACAACATGAAAATTTTGTATTCAAGAATAAGATCTTTACCTTAAACTTCGAAGCAACACTTAACTTTTGGGAATCTGCACCACCAGATCTATACGGATTCGATGCTGCATTTTCGGATTGAAAAAGCATTTTGGAAGCAAAGGCTTGAGGAAGATGGCATGTACAAGAAGCAAGAAGCTGGATAGAATCCATGTGTAGTAGATCCCTGTTCTTCTCCAAAAACCCAGTTGTGTCATAGACCACCTAAATAAATTATGCACCATCAGAAAGTTTTGAACAAAGTACCAAAGAATGTCAAATAAAAAGAAAAATAAAGTTTAAATAGCAACCTCCCCTGCATAGTGATGTACTGTAAAGGCTTTGCCTCTCTCTCCTCTAAAGCAAGGACTAGAATTAAGATGTTGCTTAAGTTTATTTGCAAATGTAAGATCAGTTCCATTTGGGAAAGTGGACTCCTCATCCAAAAGAGATAACAACCCGAGTGGCTTCTGCAACAAGTAGAATTATCTTAAAATGAAAAATATTCAATGGTCATATTAAGTGTTTGAAATAAAGATGGCAAGCAAAGATAGTTGAACTCCCGATGCAACAAGCACAGTCACATATTGTCATGACTCATGATTGTATAATCTAACTTGATATTTCTAACATGACCCTTGGGACAACAAATGGAACACGTGAAAATATGTTATAGGCCTTCTAAACTTAGAATGCAATATCTAACGTAATATTTCTAACATGACCCTTAGGACAACTAATAGAACATGTGACAAAATATATTATAGGCCTTTTAAACTTAGAATGCAATACTAATAATTATCATGTTTCAAAAATCACACAAGAGATAAAATTCAAATGAGATGGATACTTCTAAAGCATATCAAATTATGACACTGTCCTACCAAAATATTGTTTATCGTTACTAATAAGATAGAAGCGCAGAGAACAATTGTTTTTTTATCTCAAGTCATGTTGAAGATCTGTACTGCATTCCCAAGGATAAGATCATTCGTAGTTAAAATCAATCAACTATTTGCTTACAATAAGAAATTGCAAAGACAATAATGATCAAATTACGACCAAAACCAATGAAGAGGTTCTCTTTGATATTTAAGCTCTTTATATAAAATTATAAAAGCCCCTCATATCTTTGCCTATTGCATTCTCAAGTATGACCTAAATTATAATCAAACAACTAGAGTGCATGAAGATATACAATCACAAACATGATGATAAAGTGAAAATCAGATTAAAAAAGAGGGTGTTTTTTTATATTTGAGATCTTTAAATTACATAATAATAGCCCATCAAATATGTGATATATCCAATTTGATTCCATCATTCTTTATATTTGCATGTCAAATGTAAAATCTAGGATTGGTTTGTACTCGACACATTTGTATCTTGTTTCTACTAAAATATCCTGCTCTGCCAGAAAGCATACAGAAACAGCATAGAAGAACAGTTCTCTAAACCCCTTTAGCCCTTGAATCTTTATGAATTACCTATCATACATCTATGATTACTGCAAGTGGGTGAAAAGTTTGAACCCTCCATTTTCTAATAATTAATTTACCTCCATTTCATCTATAAAATAATTAAAAAATGATGAAAGAAAATCTTCTTAATAGGAAGGCTACCACAGTAATTCTACTTCCATGGTTGCCTTGACCATATTACGACTGTCATAATTCACAAAAAGACAGTGAAGGTTCAAACAGAAATGGAACTTACTTTGATATCTATTAGTAGTGACAGAATAATAAATATATAGAGAGAATTAAGGAAGACAAGAAATAACACATACTTTCTCAAAAAGATTTAAGCAGTCTTGATTATCCTCGAAGTCCACTTTTGCCCAGTCTATGCCATCTTGAATATATTCCTGGTAAAGAAATCATAAAAATATGGACATACACAAGGACCAAGAACCTTAAACCCAATGCAAAAAAGGGGTAATAATATTAAATTTGTCAATGAAATTAATAATAGTTGACAAAATAACAAAGCAAGCACTCAAGAAATATAGAACACATAAGAAATTTTAAATTAAATTTCAAAATGCAAAACTTGTTATGCCAGGCATGTAGTATGATCAGAATTTGCCAATGACATGTCCAGAGCCAGTAAGGTGGCAAAAAGGCCTTGGCACTAGGTTAAAATTGATGCCCAACTATAACATGAGTCGCAAATCAGAATGTGCATAACATAATGAACATCTTATGCCACTTGCAGCTTCATTCTATCTGCTTCATCAGCATCAGCGAGCTAAAAATTTAAAATATTACTGGGGTAACACTTTACATGAACTTATTACAAAACATGATACTAGCATATATCACATAAGCAAAAACAAAACATAGATTTTTCATAATATATCATTGTTTAATTGGAGATTAGTTTTGTTTAAATCATGCATTTAGAAGAATCATATTGGACATGATCCAGTCTGGATGCCAAGACAGCAGGTCACCTTACTTTAATTCAGGAAGTCGACTTTTTTTTCTCTCAGAGTATGTGGGAGAGGAGAACTACCAAGTTTGAAGCATTTCAACAAACTCTTCATGTAGAACGTGCAAGGTAGTACAATAAAATATCCTTTGTGGTTCATCAGCTTCATCTGAAATGCCACATGATGACTGTGGCAGAGTGACAGCCTTCAACTATAATTAAATTGACACCTACATGTTAAATATGTAGAGAATACACTAAAGTTGCCTCTCAAGGTATAGCATTTGACTCGAACTCCAACATAATACAGGTTAAGTGATAGGCATAACAAGGAAAAGGATTTCATAATTTAAAAGGTTGACAACAAATCCTCATAATTAAGCCAGATGAATCACTTCAGTTTAGGTTCAAGGAACTTTGATCAGGTTGCCGAAATAGAAAATCTAAACAATGTATAATTATGTTAACAATACAAACTAATATTCAAAAGCTAGTTTTGATCATGTTTAAATCTAGTTCTAATCATACAGGAAAGATAACAAACATTACAAATGGAATTCTGGCAAAAAGAATGTAGAACCAGAACATGTGCAAAAATAGGTTTCTCTACTCAACATGATCAGGTTTCCAAAATGCTCACAATCGCATATTACTCATCTGAATTGTCTTCAAGAGTTTTGTTCAACAACTTGCAATTGTAAATATGGTCTTTAACATGGCATGGAGCCACAAATAAAATAGTAGTAAAAACTAAAAACCATACTGAATGGTTTAAGATAAAAGATTTTAGTAGCATAAAAGGAATTAGCCTTCGTGGAATGCTTGATCTAATGGTCTTTGACAACGATACTACTAACATACCAAGTCTGAACCACATAATGGATTACTATACTAGAAAATATAAGACACTCAAAGCAATTAAGATTGCGGATGAGCAGAGCATCCACTGTAAAGTGGTGTTTAATAAAATGATTTTAATTGCATGGTTCTTGGCCCATCAGAAGCATTTTGGTTTCAGAAATTTCATTTATTTGGCAATTTTCACATTTTTCAGTTATTTAAAATTACTTCAGCTTATATGGTTTCAGTTCATCCTAATTAAAATCAATGATTTTTGCAAGCAAGCAATAAAAACATGATGCCAGATCTTTTTCCTTAGATTAACAGGAAAAAAAATCAGAATAATCAGGATTACTACAGCATCTTCATCGGTTCATATATAGGTATTGGTGGCTTTGGGCAAAAGATGAACAATTATGAAAATCGGATGGAGTTTTTCAACTGTAACAGGAAAATTGAGGTCAATGTATCAGCCTTAACCTGCCAAGCTGTTATCAAACATAACACCCTACTTCTGTGTGTACACTCCACTACAATAAATCATCTATCAATCTGATTAAACATACCTCTTGCTCCAGCTTGAAGAGATGGCGATTGAAATGCTGCTGCAATCTTTCATTAGCATAATTGATGCAAAATTGTTCAAAACTATTCTTCTGCAAGAACATAATGTACTATGAGTTCAGCTGAATCAGTCAGCAGAAGCTGTACAACAAGTTAGAAGTTCATTACATCGAAGGATTCAAAACCATAAATATCAAGAATACTGATTGATCTGCCAGTGCGACGCTTTCCTATTCCAAGTGATTTATTGATCTGTTCTACAAGCCATTCAAACAGACTAGCATATAATGATTTTGCCAGTGCATCTCTTGTATCAATTGCCTACATAATAGAAAGAGAAGCAAATGAGTCACCCATAGTTGAAAATGTCACTTCAAAGAGAGGAGTACAACAAACCTGCGAAAGCGTAAGCTTCTGGACAATGTTATCATTTCCAACCTTCATCTTCCGTGTTGACAAGGCTAACTTGAGTCCAGAAAGTGTGCATCCGATGAGCTTAGCAACCGTTTGGGCACCTAAATCAACATTCATTGTTATCAAAAAAGAAAGAAAAATGTCACACCATAAGTAACAAAACTTAACATTACACTTATCAGAGGCTTCAACAGATGGTGCGAGAAGAAAAATTGAAGTTTCTGCAGAAGACTACTGAACCCATTTATTGCTAAATATTACTTAGATTGATACTTATGTAGATAAATAACTAGATATTAAGAGTTGAAAAAGCTGCAGAAAAGAGAACAAATTTAGGAAGAAGAAAGCATAAAATAGCAATAAATTCACATTATGCCTGATTGCCTGTATCTCAGAAAATGTAAATTTATATAAAAAGTTTCATAATAAAACAATAACTCCTCATTAATGATATCTCAAATTAATTAGCATGGTAATAAGATTGGAAGAAAAAAAGTAAATAACGTCAGAGTTTTCCTTAATTCTAAGAAGAGAAATAGCAATAGAATAACATTAGTAGTGTCATGACCAAATATATGAAATCTTAGACAATAGTCACAATATAAGGAAAAAAGTCAGCTAGATACATTAAACTCCCAATTAGTTCATTAAGCATCATCCATTAAAAATGGCCTCGTGTATAATGGGTAACAATGTGTAATGTGTTGTGGTGTCTATGCTCTAGAATCCATCACTACAATGCAGCATTACACAAGAAAGCATGGGGAATGTCTAAACTATAAGTTAGCGAAATTAGTAAATGGCAACTGTCATGGCCAAATTATAAGTAGCAAATAATTAAAAGGACCAAAAGAGGTTAAAGGATACAAGTTGGTAGTTTCCTATAAATTATAAAAAAACAGAAAGAAAATAAAGAAAAAAGGAATAACAAGGAACATTTCTACTAAAAATTTAAAAAACGAGCAAAAACTAAAACAAGAAAAAAAATAAATAAATTAATTTAATTTTATTAAATCTAAAAGGCTTACCTTCATCTGCAACGACTTCAACATGATTTTCATTGTCAATCACTGTAAAAGAGATGTTACCCAACCATAAAACTGCAGCAAGCATAGCAAATACACTTTCTTGATCTTCTTTGCTGATATGAACAACATCCATAGCTTTCTGTAACAATATGTGAGCTCGTTAGCCAAAGAAGCTCTGTTCCTTGTAAGATTACACATAAGTCAGTTTTATAACAATTGGAAGATTTACCTTAACAACATGGAACCTTTCAGCATCATCAACGCTGGAAATAGTATAGCAATTGCTCTGTTTTAAATATTTATATTCATCTGCTTTCCTCAAATTCAATTTTGCTGAATACAGAAATGCAACAGATTAGCAAGACATGATAGCATGAGAATGTATCTGCAGATAAAATTTGAGCAAAATGCCCTGCATACATAAATAATGCAATCTAAAAAAAAAAGGCCAACTGTGAAAAATGAATCAAAGGTTTCAGGATACCTATTACTCAGTACTAAAAACACAATTCAATATATATGCAGGAAAGTTGATTATAAAGATTATAGTCAAATGTAAAATCTATGTTATATGAGAAGCGACCAATCTCACAGTATAATACGCAAATTGAAGATTCCATAAGTAATTACAGAAACATCAGAAGACATTACTTAGCAATGAATGATTATACAGATAACTTAAGAAATTTATCGGGCGTATGATATCATCATTTTATAGGGTTAGATGATCTCTTCCTTTCATCTAATTACATAATTTAATGAAGGGTCAATAATGAGGCTCGACAAATAGCAGAAAATATTAGCAAAAATTTTGTGTTAAGCTGACTTACTGGAAGATGAGCACAAATTGGCATCTATATGACTAGTGGACATAAGAACTTTCATGGACAATACAAGGGCCTCTATTTTCAGACATGCTGAAATGTGTTTCAACAGACAATTGAGAGAAGTTTTGTGGAGAAGTACCAAATGCAGAATTATAGATTATAAAATTAATAAACACAAATATTTGGATAACAGCTCATGCTGTGATGTCTGCATACATAGACGATATGCGTACACAACTCTAATATAAATAGATCAGCAAAGTGCACAAGGTTTACCCTAGTGCAAGGGCTACAAAACAGTCAAATGTATGAAACCTCCACCCTACTTGCCAATATTTCATTTACAACAATAAAGACACTAACACCAAAGTCCTAGAAGAGAAATCTTATATACCAGTGCTCAACCACCACAACAATATGTAGAACTAAAGCACAGTTCCTTCAACGGTCACTGTATGGGTGTAGGTACAAGATATACCGAATCAATCTAGGATAACATTATGTGTTATGGGTCATTGTCTGATACCTTGGATTACATGCCATAGCAACCTAGGAAGTAGAAGTAATAGGACAAGGAACCCCAATTGTGGATCCAATGAGGTATGGGAAACCTCGACAATCTTGGCATTGTCAGCTCTAATAGAAGAATCAAATAATTGCTATAAGTTCAGTTGTCACAAGCAAAATCAACTACAATGCTAATACCTATATGAAATAAGCCTCAACGTCGTGGCCCAGAGTGTTTAAGCTCAGGATTCTTAGTATGAAGTTGTATATAGTATATACAACCACTTCTCATTTTTTGTTGGTGAAGGATCCTTGACATTTCACAGACTGCCAAATAGTTAAACATGAGACACACTAATCCAAACCTGTAATTGTATTGATTATATTTCTTGCAGTGTATAATATAAACAAACCTAAGCATTCAAGGATCTCAAAATGACTGCTTTTGTAAAACTCTATGCCATAAATGCTCCAATCATATATAGCAATATTCTCCTTTTTTTTCCAAACGACTGGCAACATTATAGCTAACTATTATACGACTATCTAGTATTATGCACTTTAAAAGATGTACCATCTTGCCTGTAGATAACATTAAGTAAGAATATAATGTTACTAGTACAAAAGATTCCTGATATGAGAAGCAAAGTTTTGGACAAAGTAGCATACTTCTTAGAGATTGGGGAGCACCAGCACATAGATGATAAAATATATGATACGATCGCTCACCCACTGCACATTGTACAACTCTTGACTGCATAATAGTAAGGCAATTCAGAAATGAACAGTAAACAAAATCAAGGAAAGGGGCAAGCAGGCAGATCGCGTACCTTCTCAAGTAAAACTGCCGACACGTTCATAGAAGAAAGAAACAGAAAGAATGAAACTAATAAGACCGGTGTGGAGGAGCAAAGAACAAATTCTCTTAATGGAACTTAACAGATCACAGCAAACCACTGCACTTACATGTTTGAATTGAAGCACCAGATATTTTTCCAGTCACACTGAAATGAATTTCAATCAGCTTGCCCTGTAATAACAAACCAGGATTTTGTGAAACGTATTGGATGAGAAAGAGTTTCATAGAAATTTCATAACCAAAATAAGCAATATGAAAATCAGATTTGTGCATTCCAGAAATCATTATATTTTTCAATTATGTTACAATAGAAGTTTCCCAACAAAATATTTAAAAAAGAATCTTTTAAATGGAAAACAGCAGCCTATAAAGAACTAATTAACTTACAAAGCGACTGGAATTATCATTCCGTAATGTTCTTGCATTCCCAAATGCTTCAAGAATTGGATTTGTCTGTAGAATTTCATATTCAATGCCGCTACCTCCTCCAAGGGCAGCCAGATATTGCATAGCTATCTTTGCCGTTTCAGTTTTCCCAGCCCCGCTTTCACCACTACCAAGCCGATCAGAATTAGTCAATTTCATTTCCCAAGAATATGTGCTGCCTCATAACTTATTTACAAATTAGAAAGAATATGTCAAGGTTGATGTAATTTTGATGAAGAAAGAAGATAACAAGATTCTATATTACTCTCAGGATTGATCAAGGTTGATGTAATTTTGACCCAAATATAAGACAAGGTTTTAAAAAACTCTCATGGAAAGCAATACATACAAAACAAATTTGTTACAATATAACATTATTCATCCTTCAATTTCACTATTTCCCTTTACCACCCAGCATCAGAATACAAAACCCTTGTTACTATGGGAAGAAAAATACACATAAAAAGAATATAACAGATGTAAAGGTTCAAGATTAAACAACAAAATATAAAATGCAAGTCAAGATTTTTAATCTTTATATATAAGCTAATAATTAGCTAGATGCACTGAAGTTGAAGATTCTTCATATTTATTGCATGAAACACCTGCATACTTCTAGCAACTTCTTATGTAACATCACTTTCAAAAAAAAGAAGGAAACACCTTAGGTAGGAAAAGCTAGAGAAAAATTCCTTCAACAGCCAAATATTCCTTCAATTAGGTAAACAAATGTCCAAGTCATGTATGATACCAAGTTCCTCCAGATAGTTAAACAGAAGATTCAATCAGAAGGAAGCTGTACAAATTAAAACGAGAAAGAACTAACTGTTTAGGGTTGCAATTTTTATTTCTTAACTGGTTGCTACTTAACAGGGAAGGAAAAATCAAAAGGTAAAATGACTAACTGCTTTATCTTGAATTTTTTATTTCTTAACCAGTGGTTGTTACTTAATGCTACAAAAGGTAGCACAGCACTACGGACCTAATTTGTAGTTGAGTTCAGCTTAATACATAATGAGTGCAAAGTTTAATATTTCGCTCTCTGAGATAGACATGTGTTTCTATGTTGCATCAGTGCAATGGAACATAAGAGGAACAAAATTGAAAGAATAACAATCCCTAAAGAATAATAAATTAGGACTACCAGGCTCTAATTAACTAAATAAATACCAACCTGATTATAATTGACTGATTGACTTCATCTGCAATTCAAGTAATAAAAGCATGAATCAGATAATAATGTACATAACTGAATTATACATCAAAGAAAATCGTAACCATGATAGGAGTACCTCGTATCATTTCACGGATGGCAGTATCAGCTATCACATAAACATGTGGGCTGTTCATAGATTTATGCTTATATGCTTCAATGTACTCATTCCCATAAAGATTGACTTCTTTAAATGGGTTGATGGCAACCAAAACTGGTCCTGCTCTAGTCTAACATGAAAGTGTACGATAAAATAGATTGAGGTAATTTGAAACCCAATAAAGCTTTGCTTCTTAATGGAGACAGATAGAATTGAGTGTAAATACTCACGTATATCATATCTCGGGAGTATCTAAATTGCAGGTTGTACAAGACCGATGGTTCATTTAAATAACTAAGTTGCATAAGATCATCAACCCCATCAAGTATTTCAGGGTTGGAAGGTAACAATGTTTCAGTGTTGAGACTTATAACCTGAAAATAAAGAAGTTGCCTGATTCAAGTATCCAGAACAAATAATAGAGCATTACACCTAGAAGCTTGAACAATTTATTTTTCCTGATATGGAATTTGAAAGACTTACTCCACCATGAGGAAGTGATATGACAGACTCTGATCCAGAAGATGATAATATGGTCCCTAGTGCCCAGTCACCATTAGAAAGTTGACACCAAGCTTGATGTTTCTGAAAGAATACACTTGAACTTGTGGGTATTTGAATCAATAGATGACATGTTGATCATGTCATACTAACAAATATTATAGAAGTTAGAGAGGCAGCATCAATGTATTTAGCAGATATGTCTATTATGATGCATTCCAGGTATTCCAAAACAGAGATATCAGCCGCCAGCTTCATTTACTTAGTGGTGGTGACCATCTAAGAAACTAAGACAGCAATATTGCATAGAGCATTGATCTAAAAAAATGTCCAAATATGCATGTAAAACATTTCTAATTAACTTCAACTAAAATTATAAAGAAATTGTTGGATGGGCATAATGAGATATTCTACGTATCCAATATAAACAGACCAGTTGTTACATCATGTAAAGTGTAGCATATGTTTATTTAAGCTGCTGAAACAACCAACTGAAAACTTCATGACAGTGAAAATTTTAATTGGTTCAAGGCAGTAATGGTAGAATTAGAATAGCATTAGAACACCACTCAATCAAACATCAACGTTAACAACCATGTTAACAGTCAAAAATTGCAACACCAACAATCATGTTGGATCATAGATGTTGTTAATGAAACCAAACCATACAAACAATATTATTAGCATAATGTCAAGATCTCACCTTTGATCCATCAAACTAAAAAAATTCTGAATATGGTTGTAGGGAAGTGCTTAACTGCTTATGCATGGTTGTATGAGAGATGCAACCACTTCCCACTTGCCACTGTCATAAGATGTTCTGGTCTATGATACCAAAGGCAGAGGACATGCTTATGCAAGGATCTATTTGAAATGCAAAATGGGAGCTTTATTTTTTTTATCAAGTAACATAATTTTGATGCAAATTATCCCAGCAACTTCTATGTCATAGCATAGTTGAGAAAATAAGAGATGTATTAAGTTCCCTAAAGGCCAAGGGAACTTTAAAATCATAAGCAGTAATATTATTCCTAAGAAGCCTGTCATGTGAGATTTTTCAAATCATAAAAGGCCAAGGCATAAAAATCCCTGTATCTAAAGAAAGAAAATCCTAAAAGAGGAGAGCGAGAGAGAGAGAGAGAGAGAGAGAGAGAGAGAACTACCAAATATTAGACACAGAGTAATTATGCAGTACAGGGTTCTCAATTCGATGTGTACCGCCCGGTACAGGCGGTATGTACCAATCCGAGAAGATGCCGGTATGAAGACCGTCCTCTACCGAGCGGTACTAGTGTTTTAATTGGTATCGAGACGTACCGATCGGTACCGAGGTGTACTGACTAGTATCGCCCCGAATTTCAACCGTTATTGAGGCATACCGACCTGGTAGGTAAAGGCATTTTTAAGGTTTTACGGTGTACTATCGGTATGCCATGACATACTGACGGTATATACCGGTACGTACCATACCAAGCATAGCTCAATACGTCAATACGGATTGGTATTCAAAACCCTGATGCAGTATACATTCGCTGTTTTAAGATAACAATATAAATATGGAACATCACAACTACAAACTAACTATAGCTCAAACTTTTGAACTAGAGAATCCTAGCACAGAGTTCTAAGTAAGACACAAAGAATCATAAATCACTCCAGTTGTCCTTTCCATCCATTCACATTTTTTTTGGCTTAACATTCTGATAATTAAGCAAAAAAAAAAAGTGCCAGCTACCTGTTATTAGTTACACTGTGCTTTGTTACATTGTTGGAAAAAAATGATAACCCACAATGACTAAAGTCAGACATTTTATTCTTAAGCAGAACAATTCTAGGGTCAACAATCATAATGTGTATATATAATCCTGAATCGAATGCAATGATCACAGATGATTAACTAAAGAAAGAAGCATAACACCAACCTTCTTTGCAACATAAGAGCTGGTATCTCCCCAGTTAGACTCAAACCTCGACGGCGATATCTGGGGCATTCTAGAAGTCGATAACTTGGACATTATAACTTCTCCTTTCTCCTCTTCGTCAGGTCTCTCCTCACGAGAATTGGTCTTAGAGCTGTACGGCGAATCATCGTTCCCCTCAACATCCGTTGCTTCCTCCGGAGGTCTCTCCTCACGAGAACTGGCCTTCGAGCTATACGGTGAATCCTCCTCCCCTGTGGCATCCTCCGCACCCTTCTCTTTCTCATCATTTTCTTTCAAGACAGCAAGTTTCGAACCAGAGTCGACCTTCTTGTCCTCGGAAGCTGAAGGCGAGCCGCTAGTGAACCTGAAATCGTGCGGCAGCGATTTCACGGACTGCAGCGAGATCGGCGTGCGGGGCTTCACCTTCGGCCGCTCCGGCCGGGTCGTCTTCTTCGGCTCCCGCGTTCTGGGCGACGACATTCTCACAGACGCCATCTTTAGCCTGATCTAGGGATCCCAAGAACAAATCTTGAAAGCTTCCACCCAGCAGAAATACTTAATCTTCACCACAGTCCATCATATCCTAACCCCTAAAAAAATCAAGAAAACCTAAAAGGGAAAAAGGAAGCCAGAGATCCAAATCAAACAAGCTCGGACGATACCTCAGTCTAAAACGTCGTCCAGGAACAAACAATCCAAGAAACAACCAAAAAATGAACTTTTTGACAAGAATCCAAGCAAAAAAAAGGGAAAAAGGAGCAATTTGCAAGATCTCGGTGGTCTTCAAGACAACAATGACAAAAGAACTGGATGAGATCAAACGGATGGAAAGAGAGAGGGGGAAGTCGAGGTGGGGGAAGAAGCGGTCTTTTCTTCCTCCGCTGTGAGACCAGAATCGTTTGCTTCTTCTATTATTTTTTAACCACCATATAAAATTCATATGGCTGTCGCCGTCTCTCTTTTCTTTTTCCACATAAAATATGGGAAAAATTGGTTCGGTGGATATAATAATTGTTTAAATTGTTGCCAAAAAAGCTCACTTTTATGGAGATCTCTCAATGGGAACGGACGAACGCGGCCTCCGACCACAAAACCCTTGGAGAGCATGTGACGGAGTTAAACGGCTACTCTACATTGACGGATCTACCCCTACTTATCTCCAATATCCCAAAGCATAAAGCAGGAACGATCATGTTATTCCTTTAATGAGAAGGGCATAAAAGGGGTAATCCGAGGGATATGGCAAAAGCGCATCTTTGACTAAAGAAGGCAAGCGAGGGAAGAGAGGAAGCTGACGGGCTAACGTCACGGGCCCGTTTTAAATGACAGACGTTGGATTCGAATCGGACGGCTCTGCTGCCGCCTTTTCTGATGGAAAGCCGGCAAAAGTGGCCCTGCTGAAGGCTTTGCCACCGTTTGAATTGTCCGCTGTTGCCGTCGCGTTTGGAGCGGATTCCGTCACCGCTTCGTCCTCTTTTTGGGTGAGAAAATGACTTTTAATGCTTGCCAAATACCCATCCCATCGTTTGTCATTTAAGCAAGCACCGATTAGATAGTAGGCTTTAAAATGCGCGCATACCTGTAGATTATACATCGAGTATTCACCTTCCTACGATTCAAAGGCAAGGATTTTAATATTGAGATTTCACCTAATCACACACATCATTTGAGCTTGGACTATACTGATTCATTCTCATGTGAAAGAATGTAGAAGAAACATGATATTGTTGTCTGTATGACATAGAACACATACCCAATCAAACAAGAAGCATAAAAAACCATGGCATCTTTCAAAAGAAGTGCATCTTTTGTAGTAGTATGGTCCTCCAAACCTCCAGGTTTTAATATTAAGTCTCCTCTGTAATCCTTGTACCCAGTGAGAGGCCATTTTGCCTGCACCAGAGCACACAGAGCAATGAGTGTTTGCGTTCTGACAGATGTCAGTGACAGCATCTATGATCCATTCATCCATTTCTCCGCAAGCTCACATTCGATTTAGTTTAACTATCAAATCAAGAGTTTATTCTTCTGGTTAAACACAGTTGGGTAAGTTGCTTCAATCCGTTGTGTCCACGTCCAAATGAGTTGTCTTGCTCTTTCGTTAGTTGAGGTCTCTCAAGAACAGGGAGGCTCTTGTCATTCCCATACTTTTTCTATTCCTCCTTTTGTGGGAGAAGAGGACTGAAGCTGACATAAATTAGAGACACTGAAACCCTCTTCTCCACAACAACCCGGCAATTATTACCACAGCCTTGAATGAGACAGTCTATCCTCGGAACGCCTTCACCACTTAAATCTGTGGCATAAAGAGCAGATGGCTTGCATTCAGCTATACACAGTTAACGCTTGTGTGTTTTGCCATGAGCCACACATGCATGCATGGATGGGAAAAAGACTCGAAGGTCATGTGATAGGAGAGAACTCTGCTATCTCACCCAAACCTCTGGCAAAAGGCCAAGGCAAAGCTGACAGGCAGCTTAGTTTGACTCTCGCTGCAAGCACCATGGTGTTGAGGCAGATTAAAGTGGTGATAACGTTCATTAGCTGTGTTCTACCAAGAAAAGTATTGTGGTCGTAGTAGACTTTGGACCAGGTCCAGGCCTGACGAAGAAGACTGCATCAGACAATATAGTCAAATACGTCAGCTTGCCACATGCCTTTTTCTGTAACACATGGAAATGGTTCTCGAACTCGATGGAATAAAAGCAAACAGTGACAGGGCAGGGAACAGTGGAGGAGGGAGCACAAGAAGCTGCCCCATCCATGTGTGAGCATATGAGTTGCATAATTGAAAAGGGAAGGAGGTGGGAGGAAGAAGAAGAAGATTCAGAAGAAAAAGGGAGGGGAGGAGGAAAAGTGGGCTAAGCTGACACAGGGTCTCGGCATGAGTGACCCCATGCCACGAGGCAATAATGCAAGGGTGTGCTGCATCACTGCCTTCCCATGTACGTGAAGCAGACACCACAGCACCAAAAGGGAAGCCCTCTAAGCCACTACACCCGGGGGGGTATCGACCTGCACAACGCATCTGATGGGGAGAGCGAGGTGGAGTGGCCAACTTGCCACCCCAAATCATGGCGATCAGGCAACAACATGTGGTTTGCTTGCCTGAGAACCTTAGAAGGCAAGCTGATCCTTGTTTGGCCCATGGAAGGTTGGTTCTCTGTTAACTCGTTGTCGGAAATGCGTCTCATTGGCTTTTCACCATTACTGTTCTCTTATATATGTGCTCGTAATAAAGACGACATCCAATCCAATCAGCAGAGATATGATACAGCGGGTGAGGAAGTCATGCTGCGCTCGAGAACTCAAGTTACTTTGAAGCATCAAGTTATGGAACTGCAAGCAACATTTCATCGAATAGAAAGCGGCAACATCTTAGTGTCAACACGATAAAGTTGATCGACCTAACCCGTTTTCAAATGCTATTATGTCCGAAAACCAAATGCCTCTTGAGATGGTTGAGTTGATTATTCCTCCTCGTCCTATCTTAATGACGATAGATCAGCATGAGCTAAAGGATCATGTCAAATTATATCATGTTTGAGAATGCCCGTAATGAGTTCGAATGATGAATGTAATTGTGAGTGTTTAAACGCGAATACATATACTATGGCAGGTTTTTCTTTTAATAGTCATAAGCTAAGCTGGTGTATCAATAAGGAATATCTCATAATGATTGGACATGAATAGACTATATCACATGATTGTCATGTTGACTAGGTAAACCTAGATACTATCATTATGCCATAGCTAGCTAATTACATATTATCGTATGGAGTTGGACATGGTATCTTAGTCCCTAGATTTTAAAAAAATTATATTAAGATCTCTATGGCTATAAATATAAAATATTTAATCTTATTTACCCTAACGTCATTGGTTTTACTAACAGAAGATATACCACGTGACAACATATATATAAATGACACAAAAACAATATGCAAAAAAATAATTTCAACGATGGTAGTAGGCTAATATAGATTATCTCATATTGTTAGACCTCTTTAGCGTCTTGATATTTAGACTTAAAAAATTTACATTCAAATTTCTATAGTTATAAAAGTAAAACATTTAACCATATTTACTCTAATGCCATGAGCTTTATCGATGGAAGATATAGCACACAACAGCATATGTATGAATGACATCGCACTACTCTGCCTCACTTGCCTCTTCCCTCATTGTCGTCACTAATATAGATGTCTCACCTACCTCCTCTTCCTCCTCTCGCGCAAATGCAGATGTAGAGTGATGCTAGAGGAGGTAAAGTGGTGCGATGTCGATGCAAATGCCTAACCTCTCTTCTCTTCCTCCTCCAATGTCGATGGACATGTATCATCACTTTGACTCCTCTTTCTTATCATAATCAATGTTCAGATTGATATCGACAAGACTGACTGTCATGTCGTTGTTACTGATCATGTTAGGAAATATGGGGCGACATCACATGTGCAGCGAAAGAATAAAAAATAAAATCCCAGAATTCTTGTAGAAAAATAAGGTTTCATTGTCGTGCAAATATTAGTATGCAAAAACCTACAAAACCAAACAACTATGCATACAAGAAAGATGTGTTATCTAGGGAGAACGTCTATCCCTGAAAACCTATAAATCTATGGGAGAGGATAAAGGATGTCAATTGTCCTCCTCTTTAGCGGTGATCCACATGACAGGGGCTGCAAAGACACTCCTCAAATCGCTACCCAAATCTCTTCCTCGCATGCACCATGCAATCAAGAAGGGGCTACCCCTTCTTGTTGTCCACACGTCCCAAATAGGGGCTCTAGTATAAGAAGGAGAGGGAGATAGGAGAATAAGAGCAGGCAGCCAAAAAGAACCTAGCTCATGGCCCTTCGGTTTCCTCCTATTTATAAAAGCTCCTTGTCAACTTAACCTTAATGAATCATATCATATTGGGTACCGGATCTTTATTCAACTACCCAAACCTCTTAGATCAGTGGGTCTCTACTCAAAAATCTCTTATTGGCTCTTATTAGATCTCATCCATAGGATCCAATAATTTAGAGGCTTATTAGATATCCAATATGATAGGGGCTTCAATGAATATCTCATATCCGAATATCTACTCATCGTAACACTTACCATATATGTGTGACCCTCTAGGCCCAATATCGAGTTAGTCATGAGTCATACCTATCATGACTCTTTTTGACTCAATAAATTATTATTTTCATAATAATTCACTCGACTTATCGATTGCAGACGTACTATGCCACTATGTTGTAGTCCCTAAATAATACAGAGGAATCCAATCCATTGGACTTGTTTACCCTCGATTATTATGTATTTATAGTCCATCATCATCTAATATCCTAAAGACCGTATATCGAGTATGGTGTTATCAGGCCCATATGGTTTCTATCCAAGTCTTACTCTAATCGGATTCTCCCATAGAACTATTTCTCTCTCAATCCGAACGACCATGGCTATGGATTTATCTGAGAAAGAACATATAGGATATTCCTCCTATAACACCGAGAACAAATGATCCTCTATCGATACTTAATATATCTCGTAAGGTTGACTACCATTCTCGATGACCGATTGTGTTATATTTGGAACTTCCAAATATATAAGTCTGGTATCAAAAAGTGGAGTACTCATACATGACATCCTTGGTGCCTCAAGTTTAAAGACCAGATACACCATTGGGATTATGAAATCGTTGTATGACAATAAGGTAACATCAACCATCTAGCATTCAATAAGCGAATCAATTAGTGAACTTATTCTCTAATGAGCATATGCACTGTATCCCTAGTGTCCCTACACGAGCAGCTATGAGACCAGTTGCCTCCATCATATGGATGAGTATATAGTATACTAGTATGTCCGGTGGTCTCGATCTCCCTTTCGAGTAACGTATGACCGGGATTATTTAGGTTTTGTGTTTAAAGACGAATCGATCTCATTATCATGATCTCATCAAGATCCAATTCCCATTGCACACATCCACGAACATTATAATATATATTCATGCAACAAGTAATATAAAGAGATAAAACGTCAAATAATATAAATAAACAAAAAAATTGTGTATCATGTCATACGTGTCATCACTCATTTGATTGGCTTGCAGGACACCTATGATTAGCAGACCACCACCACAATAGTCTCATACGGCGTCACCATCTACTATCATTATTAAAATTACTTTTTTGCCTATCATTTTTGTATTATTCATGCACATGCTATCACGTATTGTATCTTCTATCGGTAAAGCCAATGACATTAGGATAAATGAGGTTAAATATTTTATTTTTATAACTATATATTTTTTAATGCACGTGTTAGTCATTAAAGTTAACGATATTATGGTAAATGAGGTTAAATATTTTATTTTTATAACTATATAAATTTTAATATAAATTTTTTAAGTATAGGAATCAAAATATTAAAGAAGTCTAACTCCAAAGGATAATTTATAATTAGCCTACCACCCACCACTGTTGAAATTATCATTTTGCTCATTGTTTTTATATTATTCATGCATTTGCTATTACTGTATTTTTCGTCGGTAAAACCAATAACGTTTGGATAAATGAGGTTAAATATTTTACTTTTATAATTATAGGGATTTCAATATAATTTTTTAAGTCTAAACATCAGGATACTAAAGAGGTCTAAGTACATAGCATAATATGTAATTAGCCTTGATATAGTCGATCCTTGTGATAAAACCGTGATGGCATGTGTCGAAACTCTCGGTAGCTTTGATTACCTATCAAATCTAGTCACAATAGATCAGCTACTAATAAGCTATTTTCAATTATAACTATCATTTTTAAAATTTAATATTTTTATTTTAGAAAAAAATAAAAGAAATCTATGAAGATTTTGATGATTTTATTCAAATATTACCCCACTCATATCTAATATATGTCTCAAATGGTCCGTCGTTGATGGATGCAATAATTCTGATTAACCGTCAAATATAGTATCAAATTGACTATTAAATATTTAAATCAAATATTTTTTTTAGAAAAAAAAAAATCTATGAAGATTTTGATGATTTTGTCCACATGTTTCCCCTCTGGTCCACCTAATAAATGTCTCAAATGCTCCATTCCTGATGGATGCAATGATTCCAGCATCATACACATTTATTTACTTGTTGATGCAGGAGATTCATGTGGATCTATAAGAAGATTAAATGCCATAATCTAATCTGTCCTCTAATGGGCCTCATCACTTGTCTCTAATAAACAACTAAGAAAAAAGAAAAGGCAAGTGAGAAGATTGTTTATCATTTCCTAAGAGGCCCACTACATGTTTGATAATATATATCCTAAGAGGCCCACTACATGTTTGATAAAATGGGTCAAAAATTTGGGCTTTAGTGCAAAGCATAGTTGTCTGTTTCTCTCAACAGTTTGGGCCCATTTAAGCTGACGTCATCTCGCCTCATCTCACCGCCGCTCCTTGGAACCAACTACAGGTTTCTCTTATCCTAAAACCCTAACGCCCCAATCTCTACACGCGGGAAGCTGCTGCCACCATTTCCTCGCTCTGTATCTGCTCCTCTGTTGGAGGGCTCAAATGGAGCTCATCATCGGGCAAAGTCACAGCGGCGTGCTTGCATTGGCGTCTTCTCGCTCCCTCCTCGGCGGCCGCTTTGCGTTGAGGTGTCTATCTGCGCTCCGCACCACGGGGTTCCATAAAGCGGCCCACCCCAAGAACCGCACCGAAGCCCCGGACTCTTCCCTCTCCCTCTCAAGCCTTGGTTTCAAACCTCAAATCGAGCCGGGAAGGAAGAAAGATCGAAGCTTTGTTGATATTGGAACGCTGAAACCTGCCGCTACGAAGGTCTCTCCGGCGAGGGACAAGCCGATCAAACTCAGAAAGGCAAAGCTTCAGATTGACGAGTCTTTGTTCTCGGCCAAGTCGTTCGCCGAGCTTGGCCTGTCGCCGCGGCTGATCGATCGGTTAAATGAGGCCGGCCTGACCGTTCCGACCGACGTCCAGTCCGTTGCCATCCCTACCATCGCGCAGAAGCACGATGTTGTCGTTCAGTCGTACACAGGCTCTGGCAAGACATTGGCTTACCTTCTCCCCATACTCTCCGAAGTAGGCCCGTTGAAGAGTGTGTCCGATGATGGAATGACGCCTGAACAGAAACCGGGAATCGATGCTGTTATCGTTGCCCCCTCGAGGGAGTTAGGCATGCAAATAGTGAGGGAGGTGGAGAGGTTGCTTGGTCCTGCGGATAAGAAGCTCGTTCAACAGCTTGTTGGGGGCGCAAATCGGTCACGACAGGAGGAGGCGCTAAAGAAGAACAAGCCGATTATCGTAGTTGGTACGCCTGGCCGTATCGCTGAGATTTCAGCAGCTGGGAAGCTACACACTCATGGGTGCCAGTTTTTGGTTTTGGATGAAGTGGACCAGCTGTTGTCTTTCAATTACCGTGAAGATATGCATAGAATTCTGGAGCATGTGGGAAGAAGGTCAGGAACTAAACCCAGTGGAATAATGGGGCCGCTTGCTAGGCGAACTGATCGTCAGACAATCTTGGTTTCTGCAACCATACCATTTTCGGTTGTGCGGGCAGCTAGGAACTGGGGACGAGATCCTCTACTTGTCAGGGCCAAGAGTGTGGTACCTCTTGATTCACTGCCTGCTCCAGGTCCTGGTGTTTTAGCATCCGATTCCGAGATGACTTCTACCACTAGCTCAGTAACTCAAGGGGCAACTGAAAGCTTGCCCCCATCCTTGAAACATTTCTATTGTGTTTCTAAAATACAACACAAAGTTGACACCTTAAGGAGATGTGTCCATGCACTGGACGCACAAACTGTGATTGTGTTCATGAACAATACCAAGCCATTAAAGGATGTTGTTTTTAAGCTGGAGGCTCGTGGCATCAAAGCGGAAGAACTACACGGCGATCTTAGCAAGCTTGCTAGAGCAACAACTTTGAAGAAATTCAAGGAAGGTGAACTCAGAGTTCTGGTGACGAATGAGTTGTCTGCTAGGGGACTAGATGTGCCTGAATGTGACCTCGTGGTCAATCTGGATTTGCCAACAGACTCTATTCATTATGCTCATAGGGCAGGTCGGACTGGACGCCTTGGCCGCAAGGGTAATGTGGTCACTATTTGTGAAGAACCTGAGGTTTTTGTTGTGAAAAAATTGAGGAGGCATCTAGGTGTAGGAATCCAACCTTGTGAATTTACAGAAGGTAAACTTGTTGTTTCCGTGGAGGAAGAATAAGAAAATTTACCGAGCAGTGAGGTAATATTACCATTCAATTCGACTTAATTAATTACTATATTATGTTAATTATTACTGAAGTCAACATTGTCTGCAACCATTATGTTTCTCATCTTGCTATTCATGCTATATTAGATGTTTGGTACTTTGCACCTTCCTGGCACTATGAGACTGTTAACTACCTTACTCAGAAGCAACAGTCCATGAACTCCTAAAAGTCTGGTTGCGTGTACCTGTGGTCTAACTCCTTTTCTTCTCTGGGTCACCCAGGTACTAACTGCGGTTCTTGTCATTTTGATGCAGCACACTGAATGATTTACTGCCAATGGGAATGCATGACTTGGCATGGAGAATCTCCTATTTTCTTCTGCACAACCCAACTTTGGGGAAGATACATGTCATTACAGTGAATTATAAACTTCTGTGAGGACTCCCAACTTGTAAGGTGAACTTATGGTAAAGTTTTCACAATATCGGCAGGTTGATATGGATTTGGCAAATGATTGCAAATGAAAGAGCAGTCAGCTTTTGGGAAAAGTGCTAGAAATTAGAAAGACATCACCTTTTGTAACATAACTATATAATAAGTTCTCTGCTCTTATTGTTCAGTGGTCTACATGTTGTTTTAATATCATCTATAATAAATTTCCACCCAAAGTAACTAAATGGCTTTTGCTGTTTATTGTAGTTCCTTTATAAATTCTTTCTAATAGTTATGAGTTGTTGGTAAAGACAATTGCCTATGCTTCGTAGACAATATGGAATAGATATTATGATATGTTAGGCTTTAAGTGTGTTTAAATCAGTATGAAACATCCACTGGATATGTTGCATTATTCTCTATCTCTACACCACCCTCTTCACAGAAGTTATCAGATGGCTGGAAAATAAATACAGCATTAGGAACTTTATAGATAAGTTAGTGTCAAGATTAGAAAGTTGTGAAATAAAAAGCTTGACACAATATATCATATGATGATTAAATATTGGCATTTATTACAGTAAATTGATACAGTATGCCTACAAAAGAAAAGTAATGCACTGGTGAAGATGCATTGTCCAAGAAAAGTTTGAGGCTTTAAGAAGCCTTAAATAAGTTGCATCAGTCATCTCCCTGAAAGAGTCGATTTTTATATAGAAGTGTGGCAATCTAAAGGTCTTTAATGGGCAAAGAGGCTCAGAAGAAGAGTCGTAAACCTAAGCATCTTTTATATGTTGCATCAATTATCTCCATGAAAGAACTCAGTGAATGAAAATTGGAACTTCTGTATTGTCTGAATCTCAAATGCCAATATAAACACTTGTAGTCAATATAAAACCTGTAGGGATATTGGAGGCATTTATAGTGTTCCTTTTTTTTATTTTGCACGGCTTTTATGGGCATTTCTATGCTTGTACTCCAGCTTATAGATGGATGACATGTTGTAGCCTGTTATCAGTTGTGGATATTCTGTAGAGGTAGCATCAGTTATTTCCTCTCAAATAACATTGCATCATAAAACCAACAGTATATCGATGGCTACATTTGCAAAGACTTCTTTCACTAAACAGATTTGTATGGATTACTTACAGTGGCGAAGTACATTATAACACATGAGTAGATATGAAACAAGCATACTTTTATATCAATTGTAGGCAGAGAAATTGAACTAGTCTTCCTTGGTTTTATGTTACTCTTCCAGTACTGCCATGTTGCTTAGAATACTGATCAAGTAGTCACATTTTTCTATTAGGTCAAATTTAGATAACTTCAAAATTTAACTCTGAACTCATGACAACTTTACTTCCATAATTTGATCAATCCATATTGATATGGCCATTTTGTCTATCTTTTATTCCAGTTAAGGTGTGTGTCTTCTCTTTGAATCTGTATCTTTTATCCCAGTTAAGGTGTATGATCAATCCATATTGGACTCTGTCTTGATCTATTTATCACAACGGCAGCATAAATGTTATGATCTACTTATAACTGTCCTTTTTGTTCAAGAAGGTGACTTTGAGGTCTTTATATAATTAGTTATGCTCTCAAACTTCTTTGCCTTTCAAGACTTTTGCATTTCATGTAATTCTAGTTTGTTACCGCATGTTGCTTGTGAGATGTTTCCCCAGGATGTCAACATACAACATGAATTTTAATGCTACAGCTTGTACATGACACTGATTCCTGGTAAATTCAGAAAAAGGTCACATAAGAGATCTCATGGTCTATTTTGACAAGAAAGAGATTTGCTTATATCTTAATTTAGCCATGTTACTCCTAAAGAACCAACGTTGCTTATCCAAGTTTTTCAAGACATGTCTGCTTGGGCTGGTAATATTCTCTTGTTATGATCATTGTGAACTGCTGGCAAAGCTACTGGTGAAAATTATCTACATTGTACATCATAAAAGTTCTTCCATAAAGCAGCTAAATTCTTTTCTGTAGTTATGTCTATGTTAATTTATTGTTTTATGTCAAAATCCAAAGATGTAAATCACCAGCGTCCACTAAGGTAAAGTGAATGGATAATTTATCGAAAAAGTCTCTGTTAATTCAGTTTTTAGTGGATGATGATCCCCTAATTCATTTTACTTATGGTGTTTTTCTAAAAAGTAATTTATATGTTTTTTTTGTTGTTGTTGAATCGGCCCGATCTCATTTAGATTATTGTTAACTCAAATTTTCTTTTAGCAGCATTGATGAAGCCTCAACTGTATTAGCTAATCCTTCGTTGCATTCATAACATGCAAGGCTACATCACCATTGCATTCGCGAAGCGTTTGTGGAATGCTTTGCCACTGCATTGTCAAAGCGTCTATGGGTGTCGTTCTTGTTGCCAAACTATTCCGTTGAACCCTCGGTTGTATCGACAAATGCGTCGTTGCGTCATCAAATCATATCATCAGATGAAGTGTGAGGTGTTAGATATAAGTATTTTGAATTATTTTAATATAAAAAATTACCTTTTTTATTTTAATATAAAAAAAAGTTATACGGTGTAGTGTTAACTGTTAAATGGTGAAGTATTGTATATATGACATGATATATGCTCACCTAAATAGAACTATAAAGTTTTAATTATTATATATATATGACATGATATATGCTCACCTAAATAAAACTATAAAATTTTATGTTTATTGAGTGATTATTTATTATAGATTGTATTTTATAAGTAAATATATTATGTATCATATTTAAGTGATTAGGTAGAGAAGTGAGCATGTTGGAGTCTATTCTAGTGCAAATATAGACGATGACCCACGTAGCATTTATATATGTATAACTTTTGGATATGTAGTGTGATTCTGTTTTTCTTTTGGTTAGAGATTATAATTATGTATAAGTGTCGAAATCACTATGTATAGGGTGAGCGTTATCATTGAGCTTAGAGGGTCATACATATATGGTAGGTATTACAATTAGTAGAGGTTCGAATATAAGATATCTACTGAAGCCTCTATCTTATTGGATATTCAACAAGTCTCTAAATTATTAGATCTTCTAGATAAGACCCAATAAGATGCAATAAGAGATTATTGGATAAAGATACATTAATTTAAGATGCTTGGGTAGTTGGATGGAGATTCAGTACCCAATAAGGTATGATCCATTAGAGTTAAGTAGATAAGGACCTCTGGAAATATGAGGAAATAAAAAAGGGCATAGGGTAGACCGTTTTTGGTTGTCACCTCTTGTTCTTCTCCCTCCCTTTCCTCCTCAACCGACAGCCTAGTTTAGGGTGTGTGGACAACAAAAAAGGTCGATCCCTTCTCGATCACGTGATGCATGTCGAGAGAAAAATCGTGTAACGATTTGAGAAGTATATTCGTCGCATCTTTTATGTGAATCATCACTATAAAGGATGACAGTTAATCTCCTTCATCTACTCGTACAAATCGAATATTTTTTAAGAATATGTGATCTCCCTATAAAATAAATCTCATACGATACATGCAGTTTCGGTTTTACATTTTGTTTTACGCATCAATCTTCAACAATAATAATAATATTTTTCTTTGAGAAATTTGATATTTTATTTTCTTTTATTTTTTCGCATATGATGCTCGGTTTTTCAATAGCTTTGATATTGATTAACATAAAAAATCAAAGTAACATTGATGGGGTTAAAGTTAGGACATTGGATATAAAAATGTAGCCCTTCATCTAATATTCGATGATACTAAAAAAAATATTGATATGTCTAAATATTAAAAATATGTGCTATATGACCAAATGAAGTCATCTTAAACACATTTACATAACACCACCACCCAGGCGACAAAGATCATATGACCTATACTCCTACCACTTGTGCAGAAAAAAAATCCTAAAATAATCAATGTACTCTATATTATTGGGTGTATGAGGTGATGGGTGATGATCCGCGAAGGAGAGATGATAAAGGCATCAGTGACTTCACATTCAGCAAAAAAATATAATTAATTAGTTACAAATAACATAATAGTGCTTACTATATATCATTGAGTAATCAAATATTTTACATATTGTAATTCTCATCTGTATTTATTTTATCACCTTGGAGTCAAAGGGATCTACACAAAATTATTCTATTTATATACAAAAGAAATATTATCAATAGGACAAGAGTAAAATAATATTTTCATTATAGGAAATCAAAATCATAAAGTAAGTTTCTTAGTATAATTTAATGGTACTCACTATAAATTAATTAAGCATTACATATTTAATAAGGAACAAATAACTAGAAAAGTATATATATATATATATATATATATATATATATATATATATATATATATATATATATATATATATATATATATATATATAGGAGAATATAATCAACATCATATCCTAACTATTAACAACCGAAACATCAAATTATTTCAACTTGGACTCCTTTGATGAATCATAACGGATGAGATGCTCACTTGCAAATCGTCGAGGAGAAATTATCATTGATAATGGAAATCTTAGAAGACGTTACCGTCAAAGGTTATCAAAGATCGAAAAACAATATCATCGAGGAAGGGAAGCAACATCGAGAGTTACTGTCATCATACACATTGTGAACGATATGTAGCCGCCATTACGAAGGAAGAGAACATAGTTACTTAAGAAAAATTCATTGTCAAGGAATGTTGTTGCTGTCGAATACAAATTATCGAGAAAAGGAATGTCTCGTGATGTCGAGAAAAACTCACCATCGAAAAATATCATTATCATGTATAAATAGTCGAAGAGAAGATCTCGTCACCACCTTGTACACTAAGGTTATGCTTAATCAATATAATTTATGATTTACCTTTGTGCCCATTTATTATTTTTTAAGAAAAATTGGATGCCTAAGTAAAAATCTAATTACCGGGGTGTCATTGGCTAAAAGAGAAAACTTTTAGTTAAAATGCACAAAGTGAATGCAAGTGAAAATATAATGATTACGAAAAGTTTCTGCTTGCTTCATAGAACATGAAAGGTGACATGATGACACGGCAAACGGTGGCCTTTGGTCAGTGAGCCTCATTTCCCTTTCACGGCCAAGTCAGAAGCCACAGTGTCCGACCATGTGAGGGAGACAAAAGCCAACGGTCTGCAATGCAACGTTCCCTTTGCTTTGAAAACGCCATGTGGGAAGCATTTCTAGCTTTGAATCGTCTTTATATCTTCTGTTCTCGAGCCATTTCTTTCCAAGTCTCCCACCAGAGCTTGTACAGATGATAAGATCTCTGAAGAAGCTTAAGATCTGGTCCATGCTGAAGAAGAGACGACGGCCGGCCAACGCGACTCAGCAAGGCCCGCACTCCGGCCACCGCTGCTCTTGCTCGGCCAGGCAGCCCACCGCTCCGCTGCCGTGGGCGGAGCTCGACCCCGCAGCTCGCGCGATCGAGGCGCTCCGAGCTCCTGGCGTGGCGCCGCCGCTGGACCTCACGTCCATCTTGACGTCGGCGGCTCATTCTGGCGCCCCCGCTTCTTACCAGCAGTACCTGGTGCCTTCCCCCCTGTTCGGAGTGCCGACGCCGCCGGGCGTTGTGAGGGAGGGGGTGTTCTGCGGATGTTTCACTGGGATTGCAGCTCTGGCTGCCCTACTCAGATACTGCTTGTGCTGCTTTCAACACTGGCCTTGCTGAAGTCCTCCCCCCCCCTATTCTTCTCCTTCTGGAGCTGCAGTATTGCAGTGTACAGGCCCAGTAGGGTAAATGATTCGAGTGTAATGTAAGCTTTTCATTTGAAGACACCTATCTCACTTACATTATATAAAATTATATCAAGAAACATTTTCATTGCGGGGATAGCTCAGTTGGGAGAGCGTCAGACTGAAGATCTGAAGGTCGCGTGTTCGATCCACGCTCACCGCATTTAAATTTTTTTAAGTTTAATAAACATTAAATTTATATATAATTTTCTTTTTTTTGTATTTAATATACCTTTCAAATAAAAGTAAATCATTTTTTAACTGAATGGTTTTAAAATTATCATTATACAATGTAATGGAGCCAAAGCCGGATCCGACCCGATAACATCCCTAATTTGGGACCGTTCGATTGTGCATGCTCTCTCGATACTTGAGAGCGTTCGACCCGGGCGAGCGGAGGCTCGAAGGGAGCCGCAGCGGCGGGTACCACGATTAGGGCTTCCGACATGGAGAAGCTGAGCCTGGAGCAGCTCAGATCCCTCAAAGAGCAGTCCGATCTCGAGGTCAATCTCCTCCAGGACAGCCTCACCAAGATCCGCACTGCCGCCGCCCGCCTCGAGAATGCCGCCGCGGCCCTCCACGACCTCTCCCTTCGACCTCGAGGTACCGCTGCCTCTATGATTCCTTCTCTCTTTGTTTCCGTTCCCATATCGTTCTGAAGCGAGACCCGTCTTTTCGCAACGTAGGGAAGAAGTTGCTGGTCCCGCTCACGGCGTCTCTTTATGTTCCTGGTAAGCTCGATGATGCCGAGAAGGTTCTTGTCGACGTCGGGACTGGATACTTCATCGAGGTTCTTCCTGTTCTCCTGCTAATAGATAAAGATGCAATCTTTCAACTGCTTTCTTGCTCTTTATTATGTAAAGATTGTATTTTTTTGGCGCCACTACTGGGTTGTTGGGAAGCCCTTTTATCCTACTGCTATGCCTCTGCCAAAAATTTGTTTGTTGTTGCCTAGGGTCCTGAAACAAAGTTAAAACACAAGCATAATCAAATAGTTAGTCTTCAGGCTTGTTCCTTTCTGCGTCCTATTTGAGTTGGAGACCTGAACAATAATTTGATCTCAATCAAGAAAACACCGGCATTCCATGGAATTGTGTTGAAGAAACCCATCTTCTGCCTATCTATTTGGCATGCAAAGAAACCATTTTTACTACTTGCGAAGTAACATTTTCTTTCTTGTTTAAGTCCCAACATCTGAATGGGTGAGCTAATGGTTGTGTCCTACAGTCTATACGGAATTTGTTGGATTACCAAGTTTTAAGATCCTGTTTCTCTCTCTGCATTATCATGATTTGAAATGCAATGTCACTTTAATACACTTCGATTGGCATTTACACCTACCAGTGGACAGTTTCTGTAATGGGAGATGAAGCTAGGGTTAATAAGAGAGCATGACATGAAAGGATTTAGTTGGATCATTTGCTTCGACTTGTTGATGGACATGGAAATTGCAAAATAAAAAGACTGAGAAGTGGAATTGGAGAGATTTTGGGCTTGTGGAATGGTTTGATTACGTAGATTGGTGTGCCAAATCATGAGATCTTAAGGATCTAACATATGGCATACCATAAATATGATAACTAGAAATATTTCAAATACATTGGCTTTATATGATAAAATTGTTACTTACGTATAACACTCAAATATGTAGTTATGGATATTGATTAATGATTACAAGTAAATATCATTCATTATAGACTATCATTAGGAACGCAGTTGGGTCTAATAATTTAACAAAAAAATATGAGGAAGCAAACCCTCATAATGACAAAGTAAGATGACATTAACATTTAGAGTTGATTATTCATATTCTGATATGGAATATAAACAACATCAAACAATATATCCATAACATAAGCCTATCTTATCCTTTATCAAAAAAATTAACATCAAAGTGTCAACAATCTACTGAAGAAGTGTCCATGAAGTATCCATCATATATACAAAAATGACATATTCATGAAGCTCCTGCCAATGTGAGGTCTGGGAAGGGTCAATGTACGCAGCCTAACTTCTATATACTCTGTGAAAAGAATAGTTTAGTAAATTATTGGACATGTAGCGAGAAATCTGATTCACACCAAGGATTTTAGGAAAACCTTTTTTAAAGCTGAATCTTCTATTCAGTGAACATCACTTCAGAAATTACAATTGATGGGAAGAGGGAACGTCATCTGGTGCATGGAAGCTTTTATCATTGTTAACACCGCTTAGCTCTACTTCCTGGAGTTGATAAGGTAATCATAGTTTAATTGCTTTGTTAATGTTCATGTTCTGATGATATCACACCGATGCAAGTTGCGTGATATTAGTGAAGGGATCTTTGTTTCCAATGACAAAGGGAATGTGTATATAGCTGTCAATATTCATAGTAGATGACTTTTGAGTTTAAGGAAGGGATCACCACTAAAGGGTTTTGAAGATAGAAAACTCATCCAGCTTCCATATGATTCCATCTTTGTGTACATTAGGCTGATCTAGACCACTTGATGAAACATATTTTGCTAGTCTGCCTTGCTCATCATCCATATTTCTATTTTAACTAAGAACTGTTACATACATTGTCTGTTTTGTATATTGTGGATTTTTACATGATCTTCCTTGTGATGCCTTTCTAATTGGTGTCACTTTATTCATAGCAGAAAACCATGGTTGAGGGCAAAGACTATTGTGAACGAAAACTTTCCTTACTAAAATCAAACCATGATGAACTCACGGAGGTATGTTCTTATCTAAAAAATTTTATTGTCTATATGCTTCTTGAAAATTGACTAGAATCGTCAAGGTCATGATTCAATTTGGCAAAAGCAAATCCATTTAGACTGAAATCAAATCAAACCAAACATGTTTTGTCCTTCGTGTAGTGTTCATTGGTTTAGGTTTGAAATAAAGCTGTCTACAAGTTGTGTTTGCGTGAAATAAGTGGCTTGTAGATACAAAATTAGCCTAGTTAAGCCGATATTAGGGTTGAACTCTTTTTTCCCCTCTATGTTCAACATAACTTTGCAATTTGACGTTACCTTACATGTCCAAAGATCCTCATGCAATTGATATGATATTTTGTTTGTGGATCTACTTTCTTGTTGAATCTTTTATGATGTCATCATCGGCAAGTATCATTCTCCTGTTCAACATTTTTATTGGTGGTCGGCCTACATCACATGTACCTTTTAGGTCATTAGCCTCAGCTCTCTAGCATCTTTTCTCTGTTACAAGTTTTTTTCCTTTTAGAATTTGGAAGTTGTGCATATACGGTTGCATGTTTCTATCCCCTCCACCACGTAACCCTCATTTCCTGATATGCAGATGACTACCAAGAAGAAACACATTGCAGATGAAGCTGGTCTATTGTTACAAGCAAAACTCAGGCAGGCATCCACAAGTACATAAGTTCAGATTGTTTCAACACTTTTTGTCACCAGGACTTTTTAAGAACTGCACCTTCATTTTGCAATGTATTTTGCTCAAGATAGGCAAATACATAGGTTGTTCTTTCCGGTAGTTATTTGATCAGCAAAACTGACTTTTCTACTCTCTGGTGTTGTGTTGTGTTTACTTTTTACGACAAGTTTCTTCTCTACATGTTCTCCTTATTTATTTACTTACACTTGGGTTTCAATCTAAACCAATAGTCGAGGCTCAACTGTCATTGAAGTCGCAAAACAAATTGATTGGCTCTGGACGAGATTCCTTGCAAAACAAAGTTTTGAATCCAGATATAAATCCAGCCTTTTGCCACTGCAGCCAGCCAAAGCGGGTGAGTTTCTCAATTTTCTGCTGGTTCTTTGAATTGATTTCACCTGTTACAGTCAAGACATGGAAACAAGTTTACGATATATCTGCAGAAGTCACTCTGTGGGGTGGTAAATGACCAGTGTTGACAAAAGAATGTATGAATTCCCAATTATGGTGTCATGATTTTGTGCTACCATGGACTACGCCTTTGGTTGCTAAGATTCTGAAGCATGATTCATCCTCTACCGAACAGATTCACGTGTTCTTGAGATGTGGTATTTTGGTTCGACTGAAGCAGTTGGTTTCCGTGAATTTATTATCTGCAAATTGGATCTTCTGTGAGTGACAGACACAACGGCGACATATCCGACAATACTTGATGTAAATGTATTTGCTGGTGAGCAAACTCACCTAAGCACTTTCTTAATATTAAGATAAAATTAAGAATAAATAGGTGGTATAATAAAATTTAATCCACAAAACTAAATATAAACTCAAACTTTTATTTCCTTTCTTTTTATAATTTTTAAAAAGTAAATAAAGAAAGGGTGTGTGTATATACGTAAAATAATTTTTCATGATCCACTAGTTATAGACGGCCCATGGAGTCTAAATGGGCCGAGTGTCTGTTGCTGGCCCATTACGAGTCCTTGTAACGGGTCATGACAATTGCATATCGGCAGACTGCTATATATCAAAACGATACATACATAACTTATCCGAGATTGGTCTTATTTCATTATAAGGTCGTTGTGACGAGCGTTATATAGTTCCAGACGGCCCTTTCGTTCTTGTTCGGCGACACTCCCAGCGGAAACCGCCGATCCATCACGCCCAGGTATACGCCTTGCTGGTAATCTTCCGCCCTTTTCTTCTTCTATTTCAGCATCTTCACTAAGTCGTTTACCTTCCCACGTAGTTCTTGATGGTAGATTTTGTGTTTGCTTCGTGTTGTATCATTGTTCTTTTGAGTTTGGATTGGGTATGCTGCTCTTCAGATTTTAGACGTTATCAGCTTGTTTGATCTTCATCTCACTTATTTTCCTAATAGTCTACACGATGAATGTTAACCTTGTTGATAATATAGGGCTATACCTGCTTTTGGATCTCCTTCGGCATATGCCTTATCTCTCACCTTTTTAGGCATTTCCTCAACAATATTCGCTTCCACAAAACAATTTGTGCTACATCTGCCTATGAAAATCGAAATATCTAGAAAGCAGCGACAAGTTTCTCACCGGTTTGGATGGGCCTTTATACTCTATTAGATTAGATGAACCCTAGATTGTTCACTTAGTGTCAAACATTATTGTGTCTTGTCTACTAACTAGGGGATATATGGAAATGAAGGTTTTTGAGATTTTTGCACTTTTTTTGCCACTTTTCTGATTACATCTTTTATGTCGTCGAATGACGATTTTGTTTAGGTTATTAACTTGATAGTAAAGATTGTAAAGATACTTGAGTTGGAGATACGAAAGTGAATAGGAGAATTTTAAATTTTGTTTGTTTAATGTAAGTCCAGAAAAATATGTTTTGCGGTCCAACAAGCTTGAGAAATGACTATGACTCCAGTTTCATATCATTCTGCACAACAGCTTAATTGTTAACTTTATGACCCATTTTTAGGTTTATATGTTCTGCTTTCGAAATAAGTTTCAATAAATTTATCGGTGTTTAGGGGAATTATGACTAGAGCATCAACATATTGGTGCTTTAATTTTATTTTCTATATTTTGCATGCTGCTGTTTATAATGTATGTACATTTTCTAACTTCTGGTAGATGTTTATCTAATGCTATCCATCATGAAATGCTAGTGCCCAAGAATGTTTTCTCCATTTTCCCTCTTTGTTTTTCCTCCTATGATTTTTCACTTCCTTTTAATTCTCTCTATTTGTACCTTCAGTTTGTGCTTCTTAAAGGATGGTTTGGCAAGATGTGTCACTTAGATACAAGTCCATCTGCTTTATCTTTGTTTTTCTTTAGTTTTTACTGTCGATTATCTTTCCATGTTTCGATTGCTTATCTTGTTATTGTTATGTGGACAATTACTGAATGATTGGTTTTGTTGTCTTTTCTTCTTTCTCCAGTTAGTAACTTAATTTTCATCCTGTGTTTCAAAAGCTGAGAACTTGGAAACTAATGCAGCTAAATTGTTTCATATATAAGACTATAAAATTATATGGTTTGACTGTGTTTCTCATGGACAGTCCATAATGGTTGCACTCAGGGGTGCAGAACTTCTGCCAGATGTATTAATGCTGGAGGATGACAATGTTGGTGAGGAATCTGAGTCCAGATCAGAATCTGAACCTGGGGAAGTGGCACTGAGTGAACCTTCAAAGAATGCTGTTTACAACAAGGAGGCTCTTCTTGAGAAGCTTGATGATATAACTTGGCCGGAAAATGTTGAATGGATTCACAAGCTAACCATTGATCATGCTCAGGAGCAAGAAATTGATGTAAATGATGACCTGGCATGAGAGTTGGCATTTTATACCCAAGCATTAGATGGCACTCAGCAGGCCTTTGAAAAATTACAGGCCGTGGGGATTCCATTTCTTAGGCCTCCAGACTACTATGCGGAGATGGTAAAGAGTGATTCTCACATGTTGAAGGTTAAAGGCAAGCTCTTAGTAGAGAAGAAGAAGATAGAGGAAGCTGACGAGAGGAAGAAAGCAAGGGAAGCGAAGAAATTGGCCCAGAAGACTAAAGAGAGGGCTAAGCGCAAGAAAGAGGACATTGAATCAGTTAAAAAATGGAGGAAACAACGGCAGCAAAGTGGATTTGCTAGAGGGAACAACGAGGAACTGGATTTGCCACTAGACGAGGAAAAAGGCTTTGAGAGGTCGAACAAAAGGCGCACCGGGGTGGCTCCTGGTGACAGGACTGGGGGGTTCAAAAGGAAAGTAGGCAATGAGAAGGGTAGGAAGAAAAAGGGAATTCAGAGAAGCCAAGTTTGGTCATGGAGGTAGGGAAAGGTATGAAAAAACAAAATACTGCTGTGTCAACCAATGACTTAAGAGGCTTCAACAAGGACAAATTCCGTGAAAGCAAAAGGAAGAAAAAGTGATGTAGATATCATCTAACCCTTCTGCTTGGTATGAGCCCTGAAATTTAGCGAAATCGTTTATAGTTTTGGCACTTGGAATTACTAGAAAATGCAATCCCATTTTTGTATGTGAGAAGTGAAAAAGCTACTTTTTAGCTCATTTTCATTAAAATATCTCATCATATATCGTCTTTCTGAGTAGGATGAAACATTTAAGCCACTTGTTACTCCATTTGGAAGTGCTCCATTGCAATCTACCATACACAAATTCTATGCTTTCTGCTTGATATGCCTTAATGATGTGTTTTTCTTCAGTGTAGAGCAACTCGTGCTGTCTGAATCTGAAAAATATTCCTCGCGAGCTATCTGATTGAGAAAGTACACATCATCATCTATCATCTATTGGTGTCAAGCCAAAGGTACGTATGTTTCCCCTCTTCAGGCTCTTGTAGAAGATATAATCACATTTAGACTGTCACACAGCCAAGCTGTGAACAATTCGGGTTGATTTGATTGTCTTCTTTCTTTCGAACAATGTGGATTGTGAAGCTGAAATAATTGTTGTTTAACCCTTATATATATATATATATATATATATATATATATATACTTTCATCAACCATGGAAAACGTTACAAAGAGTGTTGACACTCCAAAACATCGTAAAAGAACAACCCCGGCTGGCCTTTCATGTCACCTTTACTGGCCTTAGCTAGCAAAAAGCAAGCTTTGCTTAACCTGTTGAATCCTCCTGAGGCAAGCTTGAGCACGCCTTATGGCTGCCTCGACGCTGCTGTCGCTCTTCTTCCGGCTCCCATCACGACCACCGGTTTGTCTTGATGCTGATGACGACTTCTGTGCCTTGTTCTTCTGTTGCAGGCTCCGCCGCTCGGTCTCAGTCTTCCTCTTTCGAGTAGATGACGCTGCGAGGAAAGAGAACAGAGAAAGAACAATCGATGTGGTTGACGATGTATGAACAACAGGTCGGAATGGAGAAAAGAGGGGAATAAGATACCTTGTGTGGGAACAGCAGCAGAAGCCAGAGGAGGACCGAAGGCGTCATCATCGACAGCACGGGGGAAGAGTTGAGCGCCGGAGTTGGGTTGGGAGATGAGCGATTTGAGATCGAGCTTGAGATGGTGGAAGCGGGTGGGATGCTGCGATTCCAGCATCTCCAGCTCCTCCTTCGCTCTCTCCACCAACCACGACTCGTACGCCATCATGAGGATAACACCAAAAGACTCGTCACAGTGACCATCTTTTCTCTTTGCTTTGCTTATACTTTATTTATAGCAAGTAGAGGAGGAGACCGCAGGGAATTGCTGTCATCACACCTGGTTGGAATTGGAGCGAACGCTTCGGGCTCTGCGGCGTGACAACCATCCACCACCATTGTGTTCCACTTTCTTATACTACGAGTGATGGACGAAATCAATAGAATATTATACCTTCTTTGCTTCAAAAACATTTGCTCAAGAAGGGAAATCTATAGAATATCATTCTTTCCTTCAGAATAATATGAACTTGTAAATGAAAGTTGAGAAGGTCTCAGAAATATATTTGAACTCTCAGAGATTGAATATTGAATATTGAATATTGATGAAACTTAATCAAATTGATCAAATATTCATTGAACATAAATTTAAACTTATAACTTGTGGATGTAATTTGATTTTTTTTAATTTTTTTAGAGATATGAGATTATGCTCTCAGTTTATTTCTCTTAATATATGAATGTTCAGAAATCAAATATTGAATTAGTCTAAATCAAATTGAGCAGAATTAAATTATATCATATTAAATAATAATTCAATCTAAAAACTTCCTTTCAGTTTTATCTTTTCACACAAATGAATATTTTCAATGAACAACTTGAATATGAGTTCCAATACAGCATTCATTAAAAAATTATCCTCCAACATCTCAAGTTTTGGAACCAGAATAAATATTCATAATAATTTCGAGGACCAGACATGAGCATTGCAACATTACCGTCATTGCAACATTACCTTAATGCAATGTTTAGTTACAAGGAAGTAATATATATCCATCAGTAGCGATACTTGGTGGAGTAGTCTTTTGGAGCAATCACCAGACCACGGCCTTTCCTTGCACCCCTGTACACAGTCTCCACGATGTCGATGAATTCCTGCTTATCCTTGAGGGCCCAATTAATCTTGTTGTTGTTCCCTGTCCCAAGATCGATCATGATATGCTTGTTCCTGAAGAAGAACATCACGGTCGAGGGATCATACAGCTCGTACATGGTATTGAAGTCTGGCACCTCCGTGATATCAACCAGGTAGATCACTGCAAAGTTCTTTATGGTTTCTGCAACAGAAGCCAGCACTTCATCCATCTGCAGACAAAAATATCAGATACCCTAAGTTCCATTGGGTGACTACATATGACACAGATACATGCATGCCAAGTTTTCAAAATTTTGTATTAATCCCTTTCCGTCAAAGTGTTGTGTATGCCCTGAAATCAATTATACACTACTGAGGAACAAGCAAGCAAGCCATTAGGTTCTAATTATCTGGAGTTAGCTACATGCACACTCTATGTAATTAGAGTATTCAAATATATTTTTATTATTTCTAGTAAAGACTTACTATTTCTGTTTGCATTTCCTAACACCACTAATCCTAATCAACTCACTCTATCTAACCATAACATTCATAAGTTAACTTTGAATATATTCAGTATAAATTGAGCATATATTTATGTTTTAATATATAAAGTCACCAGATATTCCTATATATCTCTGAAACATATGCATGAACACTCCTTTATGTTGTTCTAGGGGTTTTCAGATATAGAGGAAATCATCAACAATTTTGCAAGTAACTCATATTAGAAGATCTATAAAAAAACCTCTTCAATTTGCCGATCAAGAAAATTAAAATATTGTGTTGGCTTCTATCATCAGACCTTGAAGTTGGGATTACTGACTGAACTGGCACATCTCAGCCTCCGGCCAAGCTGGATATGATAGAAGCTACTGATATAGTGCACATTTTAGTTTAAATTAATATTCAGTTAGCTCAGATGTGTTAGGTTTATGGCTTAGCCTTTGATTGGATAAACTAGGTTCAGGCATATAAATTTTGTTTTCTATCCTTAAATGGTTCCAGCATGTTCTTTGTCATGGATTTCAGGTATGCCATTAAAAAATCAACTAGATTAAAAATTGAGTCGTGCTAGATTATGAGTAGGTATGCGATTGTAGGAGTTCAGTCAGCTACTATTTCAAATAACAAATAATTATGAAGTGAAAAAAAAAAAGATCATGTGATTTCTTCAATGACTACTATTTTCTTATTTGTTTTCATAGTACACAAGTCAAAGAAGAAGCCAAATTAAGCAACAAAGTTCAGCAGTTTGCCTCTCTCTCTTTTTTAAAGAAGTCATTCATCCTTATTAAACCAAGCTAAAATCCAGCTAACCCAAAACAGAGAAAGATAATGGTTACTTGTCTATTGGGACTTCAAGTTTGAGCTATATGCCTACAGAAAATAGAACTCTCTAAGTAATTTTGACATTGGAGGAAGTAATGGCATCTGATTGTCCAGTTAAACTTCACTTTCGTATTCTCTTGCCTGTTCTCTCATAAATCCTATGGCTGCTGATTTATGCTTTTAATATATTCCCAGAAACAATACTCTGTTTTCAATCCAATAAACCCGACCGAGTTGACCTGAACCCTCACTATTCACTTACATCAAGATACCAACTATACATCACTGAGCTACTAAAGAATAAATAATAACTCACACTATTAATCTCTTAGAGTGGAATATGGCACCAACTTAAAGATAATCTCTTCCAAACTGTAGCAATCCAAACTCATCTCGGAATAAGACCCTTTTTTCGGAAGACTGATTAAAAATCCATGGGTTTTCACCTGGATTAAGAATAAATTCTTATAATACAATGAATATATTGATGAAGCAGAGGAATACTTTTACAGTCATCTTGTGATGCAAGAGAATAATGTAAGCAAGATGATAAGAAAGATGATTATTTATTCTCATTATCGGAATTAGAACATTTTTTCGGAAGTCTGATTAAAAATCCATGAGATTTCACCTGGATTAAGAATAAATTCTTATAATACAATGAATATATTGATGAAGCAGAGGGATAATTTTACAGTCATCTTGTGATACAAGAGAATAATGCAAGCAAGATGATAAGAAAGATGATTATTTATTCTCATTATCGGAATTAGAACATTTTTTCGGAAGTCTGATTAAAAATCCATGGGATTTCACCTGGATTAAGAATAAATTCTTATAATACAATGAATATATTGATGAAGCAGAGGGATAATTTTACAGTCATCTTGTGATACAAGAGAATAATGCAAGCAAGATGATAAGAAAGATGCTTATTTATTCTCATTCATTATATGTGAACGCCAATCTATTCCAATTGAAATCAGCATAAACCCCCCTACGTACAAATCTGAAACTTTGTTTGATCGAAGTCCGTACAATCGAATGTGTCCAAACTCTAATCCCTGACCCAAATCGGTTGCATGTCCAACCACACTGCCAAGCATGGCGGAGATCAGCAGGGAACCATTCTTGACTGACATTTAGTCAACCAATTATAGAAATCAGGTAAAGACTACTACAACGGCAAACGAATGCTGCTACTTAGGGTTAGTCCAAAACAGAAAAAGAAAAGATTGTAACTTCATGTGGATTTCAGAAATATAACGGACGAGTCATACCATTTCGCACGCAAACCCTAATTGATGGCCGATTCCGACCAAGAACAGAAGCGAGAAATAAAAGGGACCCAGATCAAGAGAATCAAGAAAGAGGAGAATAAACACGGGGTTACCTGCATGCAGGTCTCGTCCCAGTCATGGCCGAAGCGGATGACGACCAGGCGCTCCTCCTCCGCCAGGATCGCCTGATCCACCGCCCACCCTGAGTGCAGGTGCGGCAAAAGGTACGACATCTCTCTCGCTCGCCCTCTATCTCTCTCTCTCTGCGCGAAAACAGAACCAAACGAGCGGAGAAAGCAGCATATAAATAAAATAATAATATTTTTAACTTTAGAATCATCTGGAAATGAGGGAGAGCGTGGGCCCACCGAAGCTCCCAGACAATCGCAGCCGTCAGATATATCAATCTTGTCCGAATTAATGGCTATGATCGTCCATTCAATCTCCCAAACGTATCATTCGCTTTCTTGCTAATTGACGCCACCAATTACTTCCTTTCGGGCCGCCGATAGTCCAACGCTTTGGGGTCCACTTTAAATCCTCCAGTTACAATCCAGGTAGCAAAGAGAGGAAAACGATGAGACTGATGATGTTAATTTGTCACCGCCGGAGAGCTACGTGTCAATTTCTAATTGGATTTTAATTATTTTTACATATCAAATGCCAGACAAAAATAGATAATATATTTTTTAAATAATAATAATAATAATAATAATATAGAAGTCCCAAAATTTGCCTCTCTCATCGCCCTTCTCATCAATTCCTCTCCCTCCACCCTCTCATTGTCATAAGAAACTCCTCGCTTTCTAAGTATTCTCCCTTATAACATGAGTGTCCTCCCCAATATTCAATAATAATATCATAATCTAAGACTCTCCCTTATCACCACCATATGTCGATTACCTGCGTAGCTTTCTCCAGCGATGTAGAAGTCATGAGATTTGAACTGTGGGAACCTCTTGAACCAGTTGAGAAGAAATATGTAGGAGTCCTCAGCTACAAACAGTTGCATCGGACAAGAAGTAAGCAGACAGCAACAAGAAGTTGATCTGAACATTTCATTGCGTAGATCAGAGGTCGTATTAGTGTAAGAAAACCCCACGCCAAATGGGGACTCGAGAAATAGCAAATTGGCCTCCGCAATTAAGACTTGATGTTCTTAGGTTCCATTTTATGAGTGTCAGTGAAGAAGAAGCATTTGCCTTTGTCATGAATGCTCGTTGACTTGTGTATCAGAAAAGGTACGAGCTCCTCTGCCGCTCCATACCCAATGGAAGAACAACCAGGCCCTGCGACCAGAAAGAATTCCAGCAGAATACAGAACTCTGTAACTCCATTACAGAGCAAAGGCATACCTCTATTAAGCCAAAGGAGAAGCGGCTTCTTCTTGGGGGCGTGGGTGGCCTCGAAGAACCAGTAGAAGAGCCCCCGACCGTGGCTCTCGTTGACGGTCACGTAGCCGGCGTAGTGGCTGAAGTTGACAGGGGCTGGCCGGGGAGCCGGACCACCCGGTCGGCCTGCTGTTGTTTCGACGCTTTATAGTCCACTTCGTCTGTGTCGGCGAGAGCAAAAGAGCGGTACAAGATGAAGAAGAAAAGGAAGAAAGAAAACGATGAAGTTGCAATGCAGCGAAGAGAACGTTGGAGAGCGAAGAAGACCGAGTGAACTCTATTTGCTGCATGCGATAAGACCGGAGGAAGCAATACATAATTGATGGAAGATCCCGCGACGAGGGGAAGGCACGCAGAAGACAGCAGCACAACTGCAAAGTTGATGCCAATATATGAAAAGTGCATGGAAAGAGACACCCAAATCGATCCGCTCAACAAAGGACTGAAAAATATCAAAAGACATCTCCTACTATAAAAAAAAAATCATGAATCACTTAAATTAGTATAATTTATTCCTATTTAAAATAATTTATATATTTATAAAAATATAGCATATAAGTTCCTTATATGAAGTATAAGTTAATAGATATTAGAAATTTAGTTACGTGATATGCTAACTCATGATAAATTATTTTATATAATAATATATATAATTTAAGTTTAAAAAATATTTAAAGTTCATTTTAGCCCCTTTAGTTTTGATCGTGGATCATTTAAACCATTATGATTTACTCATGTCTAAAATAGTCCGTACATTTTAAAAAATATAACATATAAGTTTCTTCCGTCAAGTAGAAAGAGAGTTTAAAAAAAAGTTATTAATATAATGATATATGTAATTTTAGTTTAAAAAAAAAGTTATGGTCTATCTTGTCGAGAAAGAGAATGCGACGGAGGTCGTAGTTACGGATAAAGGTAAGAGAGGTCGAAGGCAAAGATGAGGGAGAGGTGGTCCACCACATTGTAGGCACATCGAGTGGGATTGTAAGAGAGAACGGAGGGAGAGGCGATAGGGACGAAGATGCTCAGGAGGAGGAAGAGGGACAAGAATACCATTATGTACCTAGCATTGGACTGGTTGATGCACATCTACCTGAGGCATGATCGAAAGCTCTCAAACTCATCGTCAGCGTAAGAGAGGTTACGTACATGCGATGCCCTGCTAGGCAATAGCGACTCGATGTTGTTATTAGTAGTCGCTTCTACGACGATGCCTCGTCTCGCCATTGATGAAGGTCTTAGTTTTTTTAAAACTTAAATTACACGTGTCATTATATTAATGGTTTATTATGAGTCAACATACCACGTAAATAGAGTCTGATATTTGTTAACTCGGACTTGACACGAGGAGCTTATCTGTCAAGTTTTAAAAAATGTGGGGATTCTTTTAAATACGAGAAAACTATAATAACTTAAGAGATCTATGACCAAAACCATAACGATTAAAATGGATCTTAATTCTAAATAACATACATGTTAAATTTATATTTTAAAGTTGTTTTTTTGCGAGGAATTAGATGCAATATGAAATGACTTTTTTATAAAATAAAATTATAGTTAACGTTATGACACCACAAATATGGTAACAAATTAGTTGGACTTACACATCATTCTCTCCCATTAATTAAGAAGTTTCATTAGTCGGATTTAGTCCAAATGGTTACGGAAGTTGGCTGTGTTTGGGTTATTAAAGTCAATACGTAGAATAAGCTGGTGCAACAAAACCCAAAACTCGAATACAAACTTACACTTTGTGAAATACGATGCATGGAATCCATAAGGAATCGATAACAATAGCTCCGAATTGAAATTAAACTAAAAATAGGAAGTCGATGCCATGCAAATTTCTAAATTATTCTTTTAATCCTCAAAATAACTTTTAACTGTCAAATCATCTTCCAACCCCCACCTCAACTATTTTGGGTGCTATCATTGATTTGGCGCACAAAAGGAAGTGGAGCTAATTCTCATGTTCGTTATCATCTCCACCTAACTCCAAAGATTTCATAAGCTTCTCCGCATGGGTTCTTCATTAAAACAAAAAGGAAATGGTCTCTATCTGTGATAAAACACAATATGTTGCTTCCATTCCTCAAAAGCTTTTCCTGGGTTCTCTTCACATGGCAGTTCAATTGCTGAAACATACAAGAAAGCCCTACTTTTTGACCTTGATGTTGATTCTCCAACCATCAACCAAAAGAAAAGAACAATAATGACTCAAAACAAGTGACAATGGATTGCATATTCTTCTAATCATGGCTAATGGATGCTTTAGGTGAATAAAGTGACGATCTACATGTTGAGAAGAAGATAGTATACATGGTTGCTTAATCATCCAAGTAATTATCCAGTAGCGCAGGATGATCGACTTTGTTCGAATCATTCCTGAAGCTTTCTTTCTCAGTAGAGCAGCCAGTGTCACTCCTGTGACAGAAACAAGAGAAGAAGGCAGCCAAGGCAGGTGTGTTTGGCCACCGTGCATCCTTAAGTCGCACCTAATTTCCACCCTCCACATCAGTCTCATCTCTCCGACCACCCTCACCTACCTCCATCCTCCACACTTGAGACCTTTCCAGCTTCCCTTGCATCATGTACTAACCAAACCCAAGCATAAATCTGCTTAACATGAGACTGCCAAAGCTCCGCATGTTTGGCACTTTCTGCTCACCAAATCAAACAGCTCGTTACATCAAAATGAGACAGATTCTGTAAGAAATCTTCCCCCACCATGCAAAAGTTCTATATTAATGGCCGCTCTCTAACACTTCAACATCAGTTGTTGTTTCTCTCTCTCTCTCTCTCTCTCTCTCTCTCTTTTCTAAGCAGGTGGACACAATGAACTCCTTGAACGATACCACCATGTCGGACAGCCAAAGTGCTTCCTCTGGTATCAGTGGCTTCTTCTCGCTGTTGCCGGAGATCCAAACTTTTGAGCTGTTTCTGGCTGTGTCCATCTTCATAACCATTCACTCACTCAGGCAAGGGAAGCGTCAGGGCCTCGCGGTGTGGCCGGTGGTCGGCATGCTCCCGTCTCTGCTCCTTGGCATCCGCAACGACATGTACGAGTGGGTCACCGGCGTGCTCGAGCGGCAGGGGGGCACGTTCACTTTCCGTGGCCCGTGGTTCACCAACCTCCACTGCGTGGTGACGGCCGACCCCCGCAACCTCGAGCACCTCCTCAAGACCAAGTTCTCCATCTTCCCCAAGGGCGAGTACTTCCGCGGCACCGTGCGCGACTTCCTCGGCGACGGCATCTTCAGCGCCGACGACGAGACCTGGCGAAAGCAGCGCAAGACGGCGAGCCTGGAGTTCCACTCCGGCGAGTTCCGGGCCATGACCGCCCGGTCCCTCGTCGAGCTCGTCCACTCGAGGCTGCTCCCGGTGCTCGAGGCAGCCCACGACGGCCGCGCGCAGATCGACCTCCAGGACGTGCTCCTGAGGCTCACGTTCGACAACGTGTGCATGATCGCCTTCGGAATCGACCCGGGCTGCCTCCGTCCGGGCCAGCCGGAGATTCCGTTCGCCAAAGCCTTCGAGGACGCGACGGAGGCCACCATCATACGCTTCATCACGCCCACCGCCATCTGGAAAGCACTGCGCTACCTCGACCTCGGGAGCGAGAGATGGCTCAGGCGGTCGCTGAAGCGGGTCGACGAGTTCGCCTACGACGTCATAAGAACAAGGAAGAAGGAGCTATCGTTGGAGTCCGGCGACAAGAACAGTACGGCGAGAACCGACCTCCTGACCGTGTTCACTAGGCTCAAAGACGAGGACGGGAAAGGCTTCTCCGACAAGTTTCTGAGAGACGTCTGCGTCAACTTCATACTCGCCGGCCGCGACACCTCGTCGGTGGCGTTGGCCTGGTTCTTCTATCTTCTCGACAAACACCCGGAAGTAGAGGAGAAGATTCTTGGGGAAATCAACACGATAGTGAAGGAAAGAGGATCAAGAAATGACGGCGAGGGAGCAGAGGGCGAAGAGCTAGTGTTCAGGCCAGAGGAGGTGAAGACGATGGAGTATCTGCAAGCGGCGCTGTCAGAAGCTCTCAGACTGTATCCTTCGGTGCCAGTGGACCACAAGGAGGTACGAAATGCAGATCAATTTGGCTCTTCGGTTTCTTCTCTCGCCTCATGATTCGATTGCGATCCCTCAGGTTGTGGAGGACGAAGTGTTCCCAGACGGCACGGCACTGAAGAAGGGAACCAAGGTCGTGTACGCCATCTTCTCCATGGGAAGGATGGAAAGCATATGGGGGAAGGACTGCAGGGACTACAAACCAGAGAGGTGGCTAAAGGACGGCCGCTTCATGAGCGAGTCCGCGTACAAGTTCACGGCCTTCAACGGCGGTCCGAGGCTGTGCCTGGGGAAGGACTTCGCGTACTACCAGATGAAGTTTGTGGCAGCTTCCATCCTCCGCCGCTACCACGTGAGGGTTGCAGAGGGCCACCCGGTGGCGCCCAAGATGGCACTGACCATGTACATGAAGTATGGATTGAAGGTCACACTCTGCAGAAGGGACGAAATGTGACCCCTGAGAAGAGAAGTAGCGACGAGGAACCCCCAAGGTTTTCATGGATCATACTAATAAACGTTGTCTAAAGCAGTAGTAGCGGAAGACGGTATGTTTCTTTATATTAGATTTTTCTTTGTTTTGTATTATGCATGGGAGAGTTGAGTGATGTATTATTAAGGTCATATACTTGATATAATCGAGTGTTTCATTTCCATCACCAATAAATAGATACTTCGTATCTATTTAGCAAATATCAAAAAAGAACAAATAATAATAATAATGATGATGATGATGACCAAAAGAGAATCGACAAGTATCCAACAGTATTCCGATCATATTATTCCACTGAACTAAGTTGACCTGCAAAAACATCGACAATTCAGCCCTCGTTAGAGACAGCCTCGCCTTGTGTGGTGGTAAGTTCATCAACAAAATTCCGCACCTCTTTCATCAGTTTCTTGTTCGTTCTAGCGATCCAAACTTCAGTAGCTAATTCTATCTGAAACCCATCATCAACCCAATCTCCTTGGTGCCATCTGCATAGCAAGAACATATATACAACTTCAGAAGACCTCAAGTTGGTCCCATACTTGCTCATCTGCACTCAAACCAAGCTCCTTCTCCACCTTGTTCCACCCACCAACTAGATTCTCAGGGAACCGCTTCTTCACCTTATCAACCACTGCCTTTGCCTCTTCCAGCTTCGTTCCCTTTACCAATCCCTCCACTAGAAGCTTCATTGTGCGAAAACCTGGAACCTTATTCGACTTCAAGCTATCCTCGAACACCTCCAGCCCCGTGTCGACATCCCCATTCTCACACAATCGAGACAGAAAAATCTTAAACATCGTTGCGTTCGGACGGCAACCCTTCTCCCTGAGTCCTCTATATACCGCTTTGGCCTCTTCAAACTGGCCCGCATTGCAATGACATGTGAGAAGATAAGTGTAGGTGATCGTATCAGGCTTAATTCCCGCAGCTTCGATCTCCCCGATCAGCTCAAGAACATCCTCCGGCTTTCCCTGTCCAGCCCGATGCATAACCCTCACATTGTAAGCTGTAAGATCGGGCGCACACCCATTCCCAACCATCTCCTTCCACAGCGCCTCAGCCTCATCCGACTTCCCTTTCTTGTAAAGGGAATCGAGGAGCGTGGTGTAGATCACGGTGGTCGGCTCCAGATGCTTTACAGTCACCATCTCTTTCAAGGTCTCGATGGCTTTGTCGGTCTTGCCGGTCAGGCAAAGAGCATTGACGAGGACGCCGTAGGAGACAACATCGGGCGTGATGGCGTGCTTCTCAGAGAGCTCAGCGAATAAGCCTGGAACGCGGTTGGGCTTCTTGGCCCGGATGCAGGCGGAGAGGAAAGCGTTGAAGGAGACAAGGGAATGGGGGGCGGAGATAAGGACGGGGACCTCGTCGAAGGTGCGCAGCGCGTGGTCGAGCATGCCGGCGGTGCCATACGAGAGGATGACAGTGGCGACGTAGTGCTCGGTGAGGCCGGCGGCAGCGGACATGCGGTACTCGAGGAGGGCCTCAACGTCAGAGAATCGACGGGATCGGGCGAGGCGGCGGACGGTGAGCTCGAGGGCGTAGCGGGCGGAGGTCGAGGAGGTGGAGTCGGCAACGGAAGATAGGATGGTGACAGCCCGATCGGGGTCGAACTCCTTCCGGAGGCGGGACTTGGCGACGGCGGCTGAGATCCCGGTGCGAGTTGCAGGAGCGGTGGTGGAGAGGCGGCGGGGGAGGCAGCCGAGGAGGGAGAGGTGGCGACGCGCGGCGGAGAGATCGCCCATTCTACAACGTGACGGAAGACGGGTTTAGGGTTCTGATCCGGACTTAATGGAAGCCATGTTTGGATCCTTTAGGAGTTTCATAAGCCCAGCCCAGTGGACTAGATAATTTGTCGGCCCATCGAAGGAACGAATAGATCGAGATCGTTACCTTAAGATTCGGATTTGCGTTGGCAGAGAACCTTGACGACCAAAATTTCTGCGATGACTTGAGCTGTGCCCAGTCGCTCAAGTCAACTCTCTCTTCCGTGTTCATCCATCGAAGAATCTACTAACTCCCCCGCTGGTCCAAGTCGACGGAGAGCTTGCGGATTAACTACCACGTAGTTTTGGTTCGTTCAGCCACTCTGTTGCCAGTGTCTCGGACAACCCGAGATCTGGTTGACCGCTTCGCCATGTGTTGCATTACCTGCGAAGACCTGCAATGGCAAGCAAACAAAGTCATCGCTGTGCGTCATCAGAGATGCTGTGTGGTGGCGCGAAGAACCAGTGATACCGTTTCATCAGTAGCAATTGTATCGAATAAAGAAAGAAAACGTAACGCATACTTGGTCGAGTACTTAAGGATTAGGTGTCAAACACATCTTAGAGACGCGTTTTAAGCCTTCTTATACAAATCGTATGATTCGATCGAGACAGCCAGGTGAAACGTGATTTCTGCATTGTTTTCGCTGGCGAACGGGTGATGAACCCGTTCGAAGTTGGGCAGCGGCGTCAAACCTACACCCGACGGATCGATTCTTTAATTCGGTCTGGTACGCCCCGACAGTCAGTGGAAATCGCTCGTCCGAGTGGGAACGGGTTGACCCGGTTCCGGACTCGAGATTTCATTATTGTATGACAGCGGTAACCTCATTATCCAGTGGACTCAGCGTAGACTCTTCACCAGCGAACAAGATATCCATCCTGATATCCGACGTCGTCCTGGGTACGTATTCACCCCCCCGCCTTCTTCTTCCCATTCTCTCCTCCTTTGTCTTCAAAATTACGAAGTTTTGCCATTCTAGTCTGCCTCGTCAATACGAACCATTCAAAGTCGAGGTGGCGACGACGTGGTACTGATGAGTCCCAGAGGCTCGTATCGTCAATAAAGCAATCCGCGTCCACCCATCGTTTTGCCTCGGCCTCCTCCTATAAACCCCACAGCATGCCATCCCTTATCCCGAACAAGAATAAGATAGCCTAAGCTGTATACGATATGTTTTCTTTAATTAGGCGTTATGAGTCGCTCTTCCCATCGAAGCCGTCGTCACTGAAGCCCTCGGCCTCGTCGGCCACTCGCTCATTGGAGGAAGCCCTTCCCCTCTGCCTTCGCTCCCTCCTCCCGATACCCGGAGACTCCCCGGGAGTCCCCCTGCGTTGGCTCCACCGCGCCGTCCGCATCCTCGCCCTCACTCTCGCCGCCACCGCTGCCCTCGTCTCCGACCGTTCCCTCCCCGGTGGCGTCGATTCCGATGCACTGACTGCCCACCTCGACGCCGGAGTTTCCTTCCTCGACGCCTGCAACGCTGCCTCCGCCGAGATCGCGCAATTGGAGCACCGGCTCCTCCCCCTACGCGTCGCGCTCCGCATCCTTCGCCCTGATGAGGTTGACGGTGACGAGAACGCCCTACGGCGGGCGCGCAGGGCGATCGCGGAGTGGGAGAGCACGCCGAGCGGCGAGATTAGGCGGTCGGCCGGGGAGCTGATCCGGAGAATGGCGCCGGATGAGCCGCCGCGCGGCGGCGCGTCGGCCGTGCGGAGGGTGACGTACGCGGTGGAGTCATTGTCGCGCCTGGTGATGGCGGCCGTGGTGGCGGTGCTCGGCGGCGGAGAGGGCAAGGCGCTGTTGGGCGAGATACGGGTCTCCGGCGAGTGGCCGTGGGCGGAGGCCTTCAACGAGGTGGCGGCGGCGGTGTCTGGGCGGCTACGAGTGGCCCTACCCGGCGAGCTGGAGGCGGTGGAGGCGGCGGTGAGGAGGTTGGCGGGCGTGATCGACGACGAAACGGAGGGATTGGGGATGGCAGTCGAGGCGGTTGAGATAACGACGGAGGAGTTGACGGTGGGTTTGGACGGTTTGACGGACGGCGTTAACGGAGCATTTCACGCCGCGATGGGAACCCGTACTGCCGCGTTGAAGAGCCTACGGTGTCGTCTGCGAGGGTGTTCATAAATCGATACACTCCTACTACATCAGGAATTCAAGGAAGCAATTGGCGCCATCTTCTCGAGGCACAAACAAAACTTACTATTGTGAATTTGTAGTTCAGTTATATGAATAAAATCAATAAATTTGTTGGATGCTGTTTCATCAATGGAATAATTGTGTATGATTCGGACTAATTATAGGTTATTTTCGTATTTAGTTATTTTTAATATTTCGATTTTTATATTTATAAAAATAAAATATTTTAATTTTTTTTTATTTTTAAGCATATAAAATTATCACTTTAATCTTTTTTATGGATCATAATATTTTATTTTCGTAAATATAGAAATCTCAATATAACTTTTAAAATTATAGGAATCGAAATATTAAAAGTAGTTAGTTATAAAAGATAATATGCAATTAATTCCTATGATTTTTTTAAAGTTGATCATAGTTGATCATAGTTGATCATATCAAGATTGCCAGGCGTAGGGTAATCAATCACGAGATGAAGAGGGATGATCAACGGGATGAAGGGGTGATGGAGGGTGGTGATCGATAGGGAGAAAATGATAATTTATGAAAAAAAAATACTCTGCGAAATTTTTTTAAACTTGGGATACTCTACGGAAAAAAAAAAAAAATTAATTTTTTTTTCTTGAGAATTCACCCATAATTTAATCATTGTTTGATTTTTATTCAAAACATTATTGGATGCTTATAGTCTTTAAAAAATCTTATAATTAACAATAATATTATTAAGAGTACTACAGCAACCACATGGAAATGGTTAACAGTCGTAAGGGTAAATATGCTATTCATGAACATTTTTGAGGGTAGATATGAGCTGCCGAATAAATTACCGATGAATACAACAGTGCTCGGGCCCTAACTGGGACGATGTGGCTGATACACCCGTCACCATTTACCAACCCTCGGAGGTCTCTTCTGATTTGAGAGAGGTGTTCCCCCAAGCATTCCAATCGGAGGGAGAAAGGCAGCGATGACGGCCTTCGTGACGTTGGAAGACTCCCCAATGTTCAGAAAGCAGGTGTTTTTTCTTGAATCCTTTCTGTTCCCCCAAATGATACCTCGCTTTCTGCTATGTTTTTTCTTGAATTCAGTTTGGGAGATCTTGATCTGGTTCATGGAGGTCTGTAGCCAATCTGAGATAGAAAGATCTGAGCTTGGGCCCAGGAGAGTGCGATCCGGTTCATTTTACAGATAAAATTATCCGTAATTTTGGAAATTTGATGTAGGTACTTGGGAGAACCCTTATAGACAATTTCCATCAAGGGTCATAACATTACGGCTGATTCCTATAAGGTTTGCTCTGCTGCTGTGAGACCCAATTGGAAGAGGGCATTGATTTAGGATCCGGAACCTGGGGTTAGCCTTGTGATGGAAAGAAAGTTGTGTTTGTATATCGATATTTGCTTATAATCAACGATGGGGTCTCCTCATAATACATTGCAGGATACGTCTAACATGAACAATATACTGTGGACTGCTTGTGGTGCTAGAACATTCTAAAACTTGCAGAGATTTCGTTTTTGTATATCCAAGAAAGAAACTAGGAAGAAATTTTCTTCACAATGAAAAGACTCTTGCCTCTGAGGAATGAAAAGAACTAAGGTTTAGCTTATGGTAGGATTGCTCCTCTGTTGGCCGAGTACTTACAAAAACACTCTTCTTGCTTGCAGGGTCATGATTGCACACACTATGCCTACCTGGTGCACTAGCCCGTTTTTTGTAAATAATTTGTTAAAACTAATTTTTTTAATGCTATTCATATATAATACTAGTTTGTTTATATTGTTTTTTAAATAATTTTTATTTTATACTGTTTTAGTTTTTTCATTTTTAATTTTATTATGTTATTATACTTTTGGATATCTGTGTACTCAAATTATAATTTTTATGCTTATTTAATCATACTATATTTCATTAATATATTTCTTAGAAGTTATTTGCTGATGTTGTTGAGTCCCTTTCAAGACCTTTGGCTTCTGTAGTGACCTTTATGAGGTTTTCAAATCATTGTGTTGCCCTTGTTGTCTCAACTTCTGACACGAGAATATAAGAAGGGGGTTGGTGCATTTGTACACACGAAAACACCTTTTTGGCTTTCTTGCAATGTAGTTGAAATTGCATTAGTTTATTGATAGTAGTTCTGTCTTTCTTGTTGGAATTTTGGGATGATTTTGGAGTATACTATCTATGTAAACTGAAGATTTATTTCTTCTTGTTAATCTTAAGATTTATTCATTGGAGCAAACGACTGATGAATTAAAAGATCGATGTCACAAGTTTCACAAAGGATGTAAGAGATTTATGTGAGTATGCTCTGTGCATATAGTGAATTTATTAAAATTTTGATATAGTATTTTATATGTAATATCAACTCTCTTTGCAGACACTGATCTTGCCAAATGAATTAATCTTTATCTACAGGGTATCACTTGGTGAAGCCTATTATGGTGACCTTTCCTTTGCAGACTCATTGGAAGCATTTGGGGCTGGACAAGATGATCCTGTTAGTGTAGCCATAGGAGGTTGTTTAGCTATGCTTCATTCAAGATGTCTAACTTTATGTTGACCTATGTATTGTGTTTCCTTGGTTATTAACTTCACAATGATTATCCTGTATGTTTTACCTTGTTATGATTTGGCAGTTTGGCTATCTTATGTATTTAATGTTGTCCTAATCAATAAACGGAAAAAAAGTTATGATCAACAGTTGGCAAGCATACTCATAGGCTTTTTAGTTGTAGGTAGGCCATTGAATTTATGGAACTCGCTCAAAATTAAATATAAAAGCAAAATTAATATTAAGTTGCAACAACAAGAAGCTGGTTTTTCAGTTACTTGGGATACATATAGATAACTATCAAGATATGTAATAAGGAAGAAATTAAGTCATTGACTGTTCTGGAAATTTAGGCTGCTAGAAGATAAGCCAAGATACCAAAAGTGGAATAAGGAAATCTGCTCCTCATGATGTTCTTAGCCAATGGAAAAGGAAAAGAAAGGGAAAATAATACAATGTAAACAACATTAACAACAAAATCCCTTATAGAGAACAGAATGACAACATTACCTGATGACTAATTCTGCTAAATACTGCTTCTTTTACTTGATGTGATATTATATGCTTTGATTCTGAACTGTAGCTTGTAGTCCCTGTTATAATGTCATGTTCACTCACGCTAGTATGCCTTTTCTGGTAGGACCTGTAATGTCAAAATTCACTACTGCATTTAGGGAACTTGGGAGTTATAAAGAGCTTCTTCGCTCTCAGGTAATTGTCTTTGTACAGTTTTTCTTGTTTCTCATTCATCTATATGGCTCCAGCTTCAAACTACTACTTACAATAGCTTTGAAGGCTATTTTGTTCAACTTTAAAGTCGTAATACATTGGTAATCAGCAGAACTAATAAACATTCATTATTTTAAGATTTCTTGTCTTTAGTTAAATAACAGTTAATTCTTTCTATTAACTAATTTGGATTACCCCTGTTAACAGTGAAAAGACTCGATGTACCCTCAATTTATGTGGAGTTTGTTCCATGTCCCAAATTATACTGTCATGAGTTATGACATCAGTTCTTTTCCAAGTTGATCAGTGAACGCATGGCCTTATTGTTGGCTTCTAAATTATGTTATATATTTTGGAATAATGGCTTTGAACCCTTACCATACTTATTATTGCAGGCAGCTCAAGCACTGAGTTTTATCACCAGTTATATGCTACATTTGATTTTCTTTTTTGAAATAACTGTTTCATTGAGCTGGAAATTGTTTTGTATTTTCTTGTGCATGTTGTCAAAAGATTACTGTTAAAGGGCATACTACATCAATCATTCTTCTTTTTTGTTTTGGTTGCTTAAATATCAGTGTGATGATCGCTAAAAAAGAGTATTTTATGTTCAGTGCCTTCTATTGAGTGCATGCAGTTTGTTTGATTGACCTAGGTAAATGAAGGGAACTTTTGTGGATTGAACTTCCTAAGTTGTCTCCGATTGGACATGTTTGGCTGTATATCTGAATCATGAGATCCTTTTTTGTGAATATGCAGGCAATCCGAATAATTTTGTTTCTCTTGCAAACAGGTAGAACATATGCTGAGTAACCGTCTGATGCAATTCATGAATGTGGATCTGCAAAATGTAAAGGTAATTCTTCTTTGATTGTGATACGTGGCCAAATGGATTAAAAAATATGTATGCCTGCCCCCAACTTGTACTTCATGCAGTTGGGTTCTTGGCACCAAAAATTTGTAATAACATAATGTGCCAAGAACCAAAACATAATGGGAATAAGCCTAAGCACCATAAGCATAACAGGTCAGCATATGGGAATAAGCCTTGATTCATTTTTTTCCTAGATAACATTTTATGGTTTGCAAGAAATCTGTTTGTCATACATAGAAAGAGAACATTATGGTTTATAGAAAATCTGTTGCATCATATTAGACAGAAACACATAATTTTAACACACATTGACCAATGATCGTATGGGCATAGGGAAGGCATAGCTTGCATATTATTATTGTTTCAGAGGAAACACATTAATGAAAATATTAGACGTTCTCTGATGGCTAATCATGGAATGTAGGACTGTCGCAGGCGATTTGACAAAGCTACAGCAGGGTATGATCAGGTTTGTGTTCTCACCCATTCTTTCACTTGACCATGTTTTACTTGCTTATTCTTGAAACTTGTGTAACTTCTATATTAATTCCATGTCCTTGTTCTCATCATTTTCATTTAAGTACAAATTTGGTCTTTTAACTATAACCTTTAAGGATGTCATGTGGTTTGTGTTAGGCACGTGAGAAATTTATGTCATTAAAAAAGGGCACACGAGTAGACATAGTTGCTGAATTAGAAGAGGCAAGTTTCCTATACGAATGTGGTTCTGGATATATGACTCCAAGATGAAATTTACTGACACCTTTTTTTCCCTTCTTCTTGACAGAATTTGCAGAACTCAAAGTCAGCTTTTGAAAGATGTCGGTTTAATCTAGTATGTATTATAATTTTTTCTTTTCTCCTGATACTAATGTAAATCAGTTAGTTATTTCTTTTCCCAACTTGCTTACGTGGTTTTTTAAGAATCTCAGGTTAATGCTCTTGCAAATATTGAAGCAAAGAAAAAGTTTGAATTCCTAGAATCTATAAGTGCAGTAATGGATGCCAATATGAGATACTTTAAGCAGGTGGGTGGATATTCCCTGTTCGCATTCATCTTCTTTGTATTATCCATAGTTCGATTCAAGTTGAACATGATTTTTATCAGTTCTCTCGTCTCTTTCAGGGATATGAGTTACTGAGCCAGATGGAACCATTTATTCACCAGGTAGCATTCAGGTTTCATACATTCCTTGCATGTGGTTGCTTGACTCATTCTTTGTAACTTGAGCTTGTGGTTTGAGAGGCCAGGTTTTGACATACACTCAACAGTCAAAAGAAATGATTAATGTTGAGCAAGACAAACTTGAAAAGAGAATCCAGGAGTTCAGAACCCAAAGCGAACTTGCAAATTTAAGGTCCTCCAGCAATATGCAGGCCACAACAAGTGGTGATGGTATTAATGTAATTGGTCTCAATTCATACAAAAATATAGAAGCGTTGATGCAATCTACTGCTAATGGAGAGGTACTCATTTTTGGTGAATTGAGGGTTGGTTTTGTAATTTTTACGAAAGCTTGGGTCTAGTATGTCCTGAATGACGTGAACAACACTCAAATGTCTAGTATGTCTTGAACAACACTTTAAGATTTTAAACAGATTTTCTTCTCATTTACTATTCTGTTTTAAATTATTTTTTTCGTGACACAGACCTTTGTGCCCATCAACTTGTAACTGGTGCCTTATGCATCCCCTTCAGGTTCAAATAATTAAGCAAGGTTATCTCCTTAAGCGATCTTCAAATTTGAGAGGAGATTGGAAGCGGAGATTTTTTGTACTTGATAGCCATGGGACTTTGTACTACTACAGAGATAAGTGGAGTAAACAGCCGGTATGACAATTTGTTTAATTTATGTTACCTAGTGCATGCTTTGTTAAATCTATGGAAAGCAGTAACCTGGGATGTTACTTCATCATGCTTTTTCATTTTATTTCTAACACTTGCTCATTCTTTCAAGAGGTAGCACTTTACTTTACATATCCATCATTTGTCATCCATCAAACATTTTTGGTGTTAGGAAGCCATATCAGGGTATCATAAAGCACAATCTATCTGATCTTGACTTGGTTCTTGAGGAATGTGGATAATGCATAGACTACTGGCCGTGACCACTTAACATATCCCAATTCCCAGAGTTGCTCAGTTGCTGTTCAATGGACCACATCTGTATCTGACCATGATGCATTATTCTGCTTTAAGATTGGTGAATCAAACTAACCAACTATAAGATTGGTGATTGGGCTTTCCAGAAACAACGTTTTGAAAAGTGTGCTCTTCTGTAGTAGGATGATCCATTAAAGATGCTCAGGAAGACTCAGTAACCAGTTGTTTGACAATTCCCATCTCACGATTTCAACAGATTTCCATGTGACTATTCTTCCTTTGTGCTTGTGTTTCCATCTAAAGTGAGTAAGAGCTTGGTTCAAGTATCCTCTGATCAGCACTGGTAACATTCAACTGCCTTTAATTATTTTGCTTGTAACATCAGGACCAAGGCAACTTGAGCTGAAGCCAGTGAGTTCAGGCAATCGATTTCTTGGTCTTCTATTAGATGAGACACTCCATGAATCAAGTGGTATATAGTTAAGCTGCATCGGATTGCATAATAAGATGCTGTTATCATTAGAAATGTATCCAGAAGTAGCCTGGAAACTGAGGTCACTAAAGCAGTAGACCTTAAGTTTGCTTAATATGTATGACACACAGCTAGTATGTTCCTAATAATTCTTGTGGACGTTTTATAACTCTGTCATGTGCATTGTCATTTTCTCGTGGGCTGTTTCTCAAAACAGGGTATCAACTGGTAAAAATCATGCATCTTTTCATTTTCAGTTTCATCCATCATTTTCTCTTTATCTTGGCTCTAAAAATAGAAAAATCATCAACATATCCAACATATAGAGTCCAGGTGACACCTGAAGTACTTTCTAGTTGATTTTCTAAGCAAAGACCTAGGAAACTATCACTAGTACATCTGAAGTATTGTTTTTGGCAGATTTTGATTCTCACACCAAAGTACTTCATTTCAGGGTGGTGAGAACATTGGTTTTCACACTGTTGATCTTCGAACTTCAACCATTAAGATAGATGCAGAGCAGACAGATTTGAGGTTCTGCTTCAGAATAATATCTCCTGCAAAGACATTCACGTTGCAGGTACCCACAAATGTCCATCTGATGAAAATGAGCTGGAATGCTTTTTATCTGGAAAGAACATTATCTTGTTTTTTTTCCTGTGCTTATTAACTGCTTCTTACTTATGACAGGCTGAAAATGAAGTGGATAGAATGGACTGGGTTGAAAAAATTAGAGGAGTTATTACATCACTTCTAAATTCTACTTTATCTAATCAGGTGCTTCTAAAATTCTTTTTAAGTTTCATGAAATTGCCAGAATATTAGGTCAGACCAGCCTATAACAGGAGTTAGGTGTGTTCTATATATTGTTTTGAGATTTCCTTGTTATGATTTATTATTGTCTCCTGGTAATAAAATGATACTTGAATAACCTTTTATGAAAAAGTGATGTGTATAAATTTATGGGTCATGAACATTTGCTTATTGAGCCAATTTAAGAAATTGCATCTCTTATGGAATAAACTTATTAATTTTCTTGGGATCTTTACATGATAGCTTTCATCTGGCGGCTTGGACATGGATAGTCACAACTTTGCTGATGCAAATGGTGTTGATGCTCATTTGTTAGAGGAGAGCACAAATACAAAAGGATATGATAATATTTCGAAGATTCTCAGGAGTATACCTGGGAATGATGCTTGTGCTGAATGTGGTGCTCCTGATCCTGATTGGGCATCTCTAAATCTGGGAATTCTTGTGTGCATAGAGTGCTCTGGAGTTCACAGAAATCTTGGTGTTCACATTTCGAAGGTGTAGAACCCTAAACTTGTTTGATGTCCTTAAAACTTTACATCTCAGTTTCAGTTAACTCATATATGTTAAGTTGTTGAAGTCCAGAAATTACTGTTGCTTGAGGTAGTAGATTCTTTCTGGAGAAAGATCTTTTAATTTCCTAGTACTATTTTCCCGCCAATAACAAATCATTAGTAGTATGCTTATTGAAAGCAAAAAGAACTTTTAATTACCTTAGATTCAATAGTATTTACCAAGGTTCGCAATACCGTACCGTACCGGTATTTCGATCTGGGCTTGGTATCGGTACGGTACAGTATACTGAGTGGTACACTCAGGTGTATCGAGTACAGTGCACTGCTACATTGCTACAGTGCCTCGGACCGATAACAGTCGGTCCGCGTACCGAAATCCTGTCAGACCGGTACGTACCACCCGTACCGGGCGGTACGGCTCGGTATGGCAGACCCTGGTATTTACTGTTACTCTTGTACATCAGCTAGAAAATAACTGTAGAGATTCTGGATGGTTGGCTGTATCATACCAACTGTAGTGCTTACATATGTTTTGTAGCTTTTAGTGGATTTTGCCTCAGTAGACGGTAACATTAAAAGTTCAGGATTTAGGAGTAATGACCGAGATACTATAACAAAAATATTTCTGAGGTAAAATCTGCCTTATTTTTCAACAGTATGTTCTGATTTAGTGTCTGAAAAACTGAGTGAAGTTTTGATATTATTGATGTGTTAGTTGATAGAATGCTCATGTAACTATTACAAGTCACATAATATTTATATTGCATGTAGGTGAGATCACTGACATTAGATGTTAAGGTGTGGGAGCCAGCTGTTGTGGATTTATTTTGTGCTCTTGGAAATGCTTATTGTAATTCTGTGTGGGAGGAATTGCTTCTCTTTCAGGATCAAAGGTAAGAAATGATGCCATTATTGAAATATGATGAACATAACTCTGATACTTAAGAGGCTTATGCTTGTGCTTGTCCAGTTCAATTTTGTTACTCCAAACTTAAATTGATTATGACATAAATTTCAGATGATTGTCTGATTTGTGCATTTTTTTAGAGCAAATCTTCATATTTCGAATTAGGATCCAGATTCTTTAACAAAGAGAGATTGAAATCAAGGAACAACTTGTATCAGTGAGTTTTGACTTGCAGATTTAAAACTTGTCCATCTCCCTTGGCAATAATTTAATTTAGTGAATATTCCATTATCATTGTTTTCCAACTCGAGAGATGGTTTACTTTTTCCAGTTTTGACTTCATCCAACAAAAATATTGTTAGATACAAGCCTTATCATCCTCATCTCTCTCCCCTCTTAAAAGAGATGTACTGCTGCCAGACCTAATAATCGCATCTGTTATTTTTCCCGAGCCAAAGCTACTAAAATTGGAATCTGTAATTCTTTGAAAAACATTTGTCTAATTATTTCAATTTTCTCATTATCTGATTTCCTAAATTATTTAAGTAAAAAAGCAATTTTCATTCAGTACTCTTTGATGGTGCTCCATGCGGTGTAGCTGGTCTTACATCAAATACCTTCTGGAAATTTTCATGCAGGATTGATGTACCAAATGTTGATGGGCCATCTGTCAAAAAGCCCACTCCCAAAGATGCTATTTCAAGAAAAGAAAAATATATACATTCCAAGGTACCTTAATGGTTGTAATGCTTAGTAGGGCTGGACAGGTTACCTGTTCTAGATATCTACTTTGGTTTAGCACATGCTGTAAATTATACATACTGAATCATAGCTTCTTCTTTCATCAAGAACAGATGTTTCTTTCTCACAATGACTTTTTTTTTTGGGAAATAATACTGGTTTCAAATTACCACCAGACAGAAGGACCATATCGTTAAAAAATTTAATCATGAAAGAATGAGCTGGTAGATCCTGAGAAATATATATCATTCTGACTAGAAATGGAGAATCTACTATCAGTTATGGAATTCAAGCCTTTTCCAGTTGAATATTAATATATTATCTTCGTATTTTAGTTTTGATATGATCCACATTTCAGTTTGAATTACTAAGTGCATTTGAAGAAATGATGCAGGCATAACTGTTTAAGTGATGGCAGTTTGATAAATTAAGTGATTGTACAGTTTGGAAGAGAAAGAAAAAAGCCTAAATTCTCTTTTTGTAAGAGATGATGGATAAATTCTTGATTTATTTGTCTTTCCTGTTAAGTGATGAACTTTGTTTGATGAAAAAAAAATTAGCGTTGGAATTGAGTTTATATTGCAAGTGAATGTGTAATACCTTCTTGATGTTGCGAATGATACAAATATTTTTAAGTTTTACAGGAAGTGTTAATAACAAAAAGGCACTAGGATTGCATTGTTTAATACCCTCAGCAAGCATAATTAGTCACTAGGATGATCATAATTGACAGTTCCCTTGTGAATCTACCCGGATTCTTGGACACTAGAATATTTGTTGTAATGGGTAGCAAAAGGTCATTTAAGTTAACATTAGAAAATGTTAAGATTACGTGGTCTGTGTAGATACTAATTAAAATGTATTTTCAGTTGTTAAAAGTACTTTTTCTTAACATTTAAAATGCTGTTCTGAACGAGATGAAGAATATGCGGGTCAGTAATACTGAAATCATAGGAAGATTCAGTTTTTAGCAGCAAAAGCAATTTCTTGAGACAAAAAGCTTTAAAGCAAATATGGTATAGACAAACATTATCGATATTTCCTTTTAGCGTGCAACTTCATATTTTCTAGCTTATGGATGATGAGATGGTGTTATCTCAGCCATTTTAATTATACCTATGCATCCTCATATTTATTGAACCTCCTCATTAGCTACCTATTTCATGTCTTGCAGTATGTGGGCAAATCTCTAATAGTCAGAGAAACAAGCCAGTCTGAACTTCCTCTCGTTACAGTTCGCATTTGGGAAGCAATCAAAACTAATAATGTTCAAATAGCATATCGTCTCTTTGTGGCATCAGATGCCTTTCCTAACACCATATATGATGAGGTGAATAGTGAGCTTTATCACATATCAGAGACACCCGTGAACAGAAATAATGGTTCCACAGAGAGGAAACAATTTGATCCTGCATTATGTCAGAAAATCAAGGATTCTGGTGAACCAGAGAGCTGTTTGGATGGTTGTTCCCTATTGCATATAGCATGTCATGTTGGTGATCCCGTCATGTTGGAGCTCCTGCTACAGTTTGGTGCTGACATTAATTTCCAGGATTTTCATGGGAGGACCCCTCTCCATCATTGTATTTGCACAAAGAATAATTCTCTTGCTAAATATTTGATAAGAAGGTAAGAATATGGACGTTCTCTAATCATATGGAGTTTTATTTACAAGTATAACTCTCTATATAAACTTCGCCAAATTCTTGGTGTTTATTTTCTTCAAGTTAAATAAATCATGTTTGTTTTTTTGTTCCTCAGCTAACTCACATATTCAACAAATAATCTATGATCTGCAGAATATCTATGCTCAGCATTTTTAATCACATTTTAAAAGTTTTGTTCTTGAATTCCCCTGCTCATAGTCAAATTGCCTCCTAGTGCCTCTTTCGAGTTTGTTGACAATATTACTAAGGATCAGCTAAATTTTTTTAGAAGCAAACATATAAATGATGCAGAAAACTCTCGTATAACTAATTTCTATCTAATCAATTGTCTTGATGATTTACACTTGATGATGATTTTTTGGATTAAAATATGCTAGGTTCAAATAGCCCATGCATTGTCAGGGCCATTCCATGGTTAGGGGCCTGTATTCCGAGCAAACTGACCAGTCTCATTATGGTGTATATCCATCTACATACTTGGTTACTTGTGTAATAGACTTACAATGTATGTTCAAACAGAAAATGTGATGCATCTCATAGGTACAGAGAATCATTAATAGGCCAGAAAATGTACTGAACTTGAGTTTGAACTGAGCGTTGCAAATATTTCTGTACTTGTGAAAGAGAATTCTTTGTTGTCAAGAGTGGTCTGCTTGGTATTCTTCTTCAACTCGGAGATTAAACTTTGAGGTGGCAGTAATATGCTTATCCTTTATCAATGAGTTAGCTTCTTATGTTGCTTCAGTTTATATCTCTTCTTTTCTGAAGATTTTCCATGCTCTGGACATCGGATCTCTTAATGCATAAAAAATAAAAGCAATTTTCATTTGCCTGGAAGGTTAAATACTCACTTCCCAAATTGTTCCACAGCCTGACCATCATCTCAGATTGCAACTATACTTGATTCTGCTATCTAAATATCTTTCCAAGACTCAAAATAATTTGTTGATTCTCAGGGGTGCAAGCACATCAGCTAAAGATGGTGGTGGCTTCACTGCTTTAGAAAGAGCGATGGAGCTTGGAGCAATTACCGATGAAGAACTTTTTATATTGCTTGCTGGTCGCTAGTGATGCAAGCAGCTGTTGTCCCTAGAGTTGATCTTGGTATGTTTACTTTCACTCTTCATCTACTTGTAAACAAACATTGCTTATCTACTAAACATATCAGGTTACTAAGAAATAAGAACAGGAAATAACCTCAAGAATGAAGTGGGGGAGACTTTTTAAATTTCTGCATATATTGTGTCACGTGCAACAACATTTTGGTACCTATCAATATTTTGGTTGCTTTATGATATATTAAAACAACTTTAATCTTGAAACAGCTACTGACGGAGAAAAAAAAAAAATCTTGTGCTATCAAATTGCTATCATCAAATGAGCAGAATCCTCTGTGTGATCCTGCAGCTTATAGCTCCGACATTTGCCTATAGGTGAAGCAATAAATATAGATTTCTTGATGTCCAGGAAGCGGTAATTTAATCAAGAAATCTATTGGCAAAGCTGTTACTTGCACGACATGTTGAAAAGCTTTTGTTCAATTTATAGTGCATATAATTCCTGATATTATGGCATTTTGCTGTTAATAGTTGATCTATGCTCTTTTAATTAATCTGTGGTTGGTACCTACTACTGTAGTCAATGCAGAAACATATTCCTTTACCAGCATTTTGGAGCTGCCAGATGGTTTACTTGTTGGTCGTTATCCGATTGTATGTTCGAGGATGGAGCACAGCACCTCAGCGAGAGAGGCTGTGGTACGCCAATAGCCGGTCCTCGGTTCACCAAAATGTACTTGAATTCATGCAGCAAAATAGGACTCTGATAAGAAGTGAATCCTGTCTTGGGTGATTGAAGTTTGCAATTCCCTGTCGATGTATTATGTCTTCTGTTTCATATTTATTGGAGAAAGGAACTGTTCTAAGATTCTATTTCATGTACGATCGGATGGTAACCGATGCTATGAACAACAATATCATTCTTCACATTTTTCCTTCTTTAAGTGTTTTAATCCTTCGGTTTCTGCAAACCATATGATTATTCAGGAAAATTGCGGAAAACAAATGCACATAAATAGAATCATGTTATGTGATTGATAGTCATGAACAGGAGCTCTCTTTGCAACAATCATCATTATTTAGTTGCCGTGTACCAATTATTATTTCTTGGCAGTCAAAGTTCCCTTATTATTTAATTAGCAGTACATTAAAGAAGTGACATCAAGCGAAGGAAGTTTCCTTCCTATCGCAGCCAATTCATATATCAAAGAAGCAAATTCTCGACAATTCCAAAGCATAAACACAACAATCTACCTCCTATATCTCTTATTACAGGAAAGAAGTAAACTAGTTTTAACATAGGGTAGGAATTGAAGGACAATACACAGCTTCCAAAGCAAGTCCAAGGAACATTACATAGAAGCAACCATTACGTGAGTCTCGAGGCAATGTATGAACTACAGGAATCAATTCTTGCATTGTACTAAACCCTAATTCCCCTCGTACCCTTCTATGGCCGGGGCAGGTTCGGCCGATGGGATCTTGACGTATCCCGCCTTCTTGGGGCTCTCCACGGCGTAATCCCCCTCCTCTCCGTCGGATCCGTAGACCTCGTTGCGGTTGGCGACGAGGGACCAGACGAGGTACATGGTGGCGGCGGTGAGGGCGCCGCAGCCGACGCCGAATAGAAGGCCGACGACGACCACGAGGATGTCCTTGGCGCGCTCGTGGAGCGAACTGAACCCGAGGGCGGCGGGTTCCGCGACCTCGCGGCGGGGCAAGCCGGGCCGTCGGATGAGCAACGGGCGGCGGTCGTCGAAGGCGTTGGCGGAGGAGGAGGAGGAGAACGGGGTGATGATGCGGTAGATGGAGACGAATCGGTAGGCGCGGTGTGGAACGGCCGCGGTGGCAGCGGAGGAGGAGGAGAAGGTGTAGGTGATGGAGAGGGTGTTGCAAGGGTGGAAGGGGCCGCCGGGACGGGCGTAGGAGGAGGCGCAGAGGAGGGCAAGGATGACGCCAAGGAAGAGAGCGGCGACGGAGGAGGAGGCCATCGCGAGGGCAGAGGAATCCTGAACGACCGAAAGCGGAGAGACCACGACAACTCCATTATTTATCCGAAACTTTCATCTCCGGCCCCAACGCGTTACCCGTAGACACACCTTCATATCTATCGGAAGAAGTGATGCTTTTACAGATGGAGCCCGTTATCTTCTCCAATAACAAGCCAGATACGTCGGCGTGTAATACTAAATGGGTAAGGATAATAAATGCCCTATCAATAACCCTTTTTCACTTGTTTGGTTTCTTTCGTCTTGTGGCGGCATTCTGACGGCAAGGTTGGTCTGACCGGACCGGGCCGAACCTTCACTCGATTTGGATTATGGGCCGTTTTAAGTTAGACAAATTTGGCCCATAGGCTGGCCCAATTAATTGAGGAGTGTAATTGATAATGACATACATAAGGATACACAATCTCGATCTTTAGAACAATGATAATACCCTTTTGAATTATTTTATTTTAGAATCCACTTTGATTAATATATATATATATATATATATTTGGGTATTTTAGAAATATTTAATATTTTAATTAATTGTTCTAACAACATCTTCATATTTAATATTGGAAAGAAAAAGGAAAGAGCAGAGGATCATGGAACAGAGTGCATGCTTCTTCTCCCCTCCTCTCGATTCATATTTGAAACTGTGTCCCGATGATATCTGATACTATACTGTGGAAGCGTGTGTTCTGGTGAAGATGCCTTGGCCAGGAGCCAGGAGGCTGAGGGGGTCGAACAGGCTTTTGCGGGCCGCGAACCGGTTCCACCGCCGCCCGAAGTGATCACGCCAATGGAGCGGGGACGGGTGGCGTGGGAGGTACTGCTTTGCGCCGATTCGCGGGGCGGAGGCCGCCTCTACTATGCGGCGGTTGCGGCGGAGGATGTCGTCGAGGCACCGAGCGGGGCAACTGGCTGGAGTGGCGGACCGCAGCACCCCCACAATGTACACCACCTGCTCGGCCGGCGCATCGGGCAGCACAGCTGATGTGTTGGCGTCCCACCTAAACTTAGCACAGCGGTGTCAGTTCGAATCAAAGCTTCAGGTATCAGAAAAGGAGTTCTTTCCTTACTTGTCTCTTAAAAGTGGGTAGACGAGGATAGGGCCCTCGAATTCTTCCGGTGAGATGTTCTCCAGCAACAGGTCTTTGAAGTCCTTGATCCCAGACCTGGGCACAAACATATTGAGCCAAGGGTGGGGAACTTCCCAGAGTCCTCTACTCCTCAGGCTCATCTCCTCTATCCTCACCCTGTTGAGGAAATCGAAGTAGGACACCTCCACACTGTACATGAGGGATGGGATGTGGCTCATCTGCTTCGTTATCTTCTCCACAACCTGAAACAGGAATACCACCGGTAAGAGCTCATATAATCTTGCTTTGGATTATTACGGCAGTGGGTGTATCGGGGCTCCACTGACTTGTTCTGCGTTGGTGCCTTTCGCTTGGAAGTCATGGACAGCAAACTCGATGCAGTAGTAGACCTTATGGAACTCGGGCACGAAGCCCAGGTGAGCCGGGAAGGCAATGGAGGTGCCGAGGAGGGACAGCTGGTTTGGAACTATGAACCCCTCGAGATAGTCCACCAAGTCCGGCATGGAGAGCAGCAACTCTTGGTCTCTGGTGAAGGTGTCGAAGTCATCGTAAAAGGCTCTGGCCCATCTCACCTGGTCGTGACAGAAGAAGCCATATTCCAAAAGCAGAATCAGTACCTTGGTTGATGACATGCAAAAGGGAACACTGACAACTTCTCTAAATTACTTTCTGTGGAGCATCTTGGAGAAGGATCCTTGCTCTTGTTATGATGCCAAACTGGCCTAACCCGCCAAGAACTGCATAGAAAAGCTCCGAGTTTTTGGTGGGTGAGCATGTCATCAGTTCTCCCTTGCCTGTTAGAATCCAAGCGTGTCAGTCAACCACATCAGAAGAAGAGAAGAAAAAGAGAACCGTTGCTTTCTTCGATCCGAATTACCTGTTACCACATCTAGTTGAAGGACATTGCTGATCTGAGGTCCATATTTGAAGGTTTGGCCACTGACACCACCATGGGAGAGAGTCCCACCAATGCTGAGATAAAGGTAATCGGTCCAAGACCTTGGAGCCAGCCCAACCTTCAAGCTCTCCTCTAAAAGCTCGATCCAGAGAGCACCACCACTGATATCGGCATGAGAGAAGCCGGCTTCATCATCTCCCTTTTTGTGGATGTATATGTCAGAGGGGATAGAATCCATCTCGATGACGATTCCATCAAGAGCTTGGGCTTGGCCATGGATGGAGTGTCCAGCTCCTCTCGCTGCAACTGTGACTTCGCCGAAGGAGGAAGCAGAGAGGAAGGTGAGGAGGAGTGAGATGTCCTTGGGGGATCGGGGCTTCAGGACTGCAGAGGGAGAGTTGAAGACGAGTCTCCCGAAGTCCAAGGATGCTGCTGTGTTTCTGGTGTGGAGGAAGTCCGAGGAGCCAAAGTCCATGGGACTCTGGATGAACTTGCATGGAGAACAGAGAGCCAGAACGAGGATAAGGATATTGACCTTGGTGCAGAACAGAGCCAACTCCATGGAGAGGAAGAACTAATCAACTGAAATGATGACTTCTATATTCTCATTGGGTCAAGGAAGCAACAAGCGGAGAAGAAGAGACTCAATATACTTCACCAAGCTGGGTTGGCAGTTGGAATAGCAATAAGAAAACATCCATCAGAGCAGAACATCTCATCAGCCTTTCTTCTTCATAGGCATTCTACTGCAGGTTCTTATGAAGATAGCTCTCACAAGAAAGAAAGAGCAACCTTGAGCTGGGAACTATGGTAGAGGATAGTTTGTATATATCTAGACAGAAATGACCTGGATAACTGGAGAGAAGTGAGAAAAAGAAGTGGCACAAAATTAAGGTTATTAAGTAGGGAACGAGATGCAATCAGGTGGCTGTGAGGTATGATTAAAGGAGAACACTAAATTCTGTGCCTCCTACAAACAATGAGAATAGGGAATTAAAAGAGGTCCACAGTAAAACATGGATCAGGAGAAGGAAGACAAGAACCAAACAGCTTTGTCAGTGAAAGAGATATGAGGATAGATCTTACGACACTCTTTCTGTTGGGGGCATTTGCATTTATATGACTGCTGTGGGGGAAGATAGTTCAGAATCCAATGGGGCCACAAATCCAGCAAGAGAAGGATACATGTGAGACTCTTCACCTCATATTTCCTAACCTCAACACCCTTTTTTTTTGGGTTCTTTTTCCCCCTCTTGGCATCCTCCTCTCCTTATCCTGCAATAATAATGAAGAGCCCCTCCCCCCCCTCAAGTCATTCTTTCCCTTGATCTCATCCACCTGCACTGTTTGAGTGTGCTGGCTGCCTCTAATAACCAATGTGTGGGTGCAGTGCTGTCACCACTGTGAGTGATGATGAGACTTGAAAGTGCACCATTGAGAGTCTCTGATTCCTTCTGTTACTGTTGACCGAGATCACTTAAGAGTGACATGGATAACCAAATCTTTTGCAGTGTACTGTACTGAGTAGGACTGTGGCAGGGTCCCCAGCCCTAGTGACGATGATTGGCCACCACCCACCCTAGAGGATGTCCACGGTTTGTGTGGTAGGAATCTGAGAGCTTTTTACAGTTGGAAAGTGCCAACCTTCTTCTTCTTCTTCTTCTTTGATTGCATGCAGTGGTTTCATATTCCGGTGCTGTTACCATCATTTCTATGCTCAAAATTTGGTAGATCCTCCTGTCATACTGTTTTACTTCAGCTGTTTAAAATGATGATTCTGTATTTGGCTCTTCAATTTCAGAAACAATTCTTGGAGTGGAAGGTGTGGTATATCCATTGTGGTAGCTAACCATGCTTGCAGGAATTATATTTGATTGTGTCTCTCTCAAGAAAAGATTTAGGATCTTGCAACAAGTGTTTTTTAGTGTTTGAAGAATATAAAAGCAATGCATAAAACAGTAATGACAACTACAGACTTGCTGCATAGCACCTCAGCAAGCATTCTTTAGGCTTACAAGAAAACCATATCTTGCCAATAGGTTCACCTAAACCTTGGATAAACCTCATATTTTGTATGCTTAAAATCTTGAGTCAATCTTCTTTCAACAGAACCATCATCCAATTTTATTGTAGTGGCTTGGTGGAATGAATATAGAAGAAAATGGAGAAAGTCTATTGAAACCTATTTTGCTTCGACATTTTCATTGAGAATTAATTTGGAAATCAAATGATTAGCCCACAGTTATTTTTTTTTCCTCAAACAAAATAGAAGTAATTAATCAAAACACTATGGAAAACAAAAACATTTTGGGAAACAAGACCAGAGACAGAGAAATTAAGCTTATATCAGAGGTAGTGAAAACACCAATTTCTTTCTTCCAAAACCAACTTCCATAGACTAATGGCACTCTTCCCTTTCCTGAGAAGAGATGATGAACATCTCATCTTGATATGATCTGTTCATAAAGAGCAATCTATGTCTTCCACAACTTCTCTTCTATCAATTTTACTGAACCTTTTTGTGTTGGGCCACAGAATACATCGAATTCTGAATCTTAATGAAGGTGGTGGTCCTCTGTACTCACTGCTTCGACCAGCAAAACATCTCCATGTTCTTGTTAACTATGTGATGCTGTTCCCAGGGACACCCTCCTTGATTTTGTTTGAACTTCAGAAAGAAGAAACAGATCTTGATTTCCTTTTTCTTCTTCCAATAATTTAATCCTGATCAAAATTTTGCTTTTCCTTTCACAATAGACCCAACCCTCCTCCTTTTGATGTATGGATTTGCCATTTCATAAGATCATAGCATCAAAGGTACGTGACATGAGTGGCCATTGATAATTGTTGCCTACTGACTATCAAGCATCAACAGGGGAGAGTGACAGAAACCTAAGAATGGTCCATTGCTGTCATCTTGTGACTCATGCTTAATGTCAATTCAAGCAAGATTTGAGGTACCATCAAATAGATCACATCAGTCATTGTTTGTTACTCAAGAACCACAGGAACAAGTAGATGATATGGCAGTAGCTTTTGATGCTCGCTCACTCCTTTATTTCTTGTCACTTCATCACCAATACAAGTCAAAAGGATATCAATCTTGTTCATAGATCAAACTCGAAACACTGCTTGTAGATTTAAGATCCTCAATTTCCTACAATAATATTACTTCCAAAAGATGCATTAGATTTATGTTTCCGACAACCTTAGGACAAGTGGCTCACCCAAAGATTTTTGGGATGATCTGTTGGACCCATATATGAATATATTAGGATGATCTCAGGACAAGGAGGAGCAGCAACTCTGCTGGTTGTTCTTCCAGGTTCGATGAGGCATTTCTCTGAAGTAGACTTTTATGTTCCAAGCTTAGCTTGGAAATAATGAACCAAGCTGGATCGAGAACGAAATGCTGTGTGTGTCCATATACAACAATAGAACTAATTTGATGTTGGCATTAAGACTTTTCCGTAGTTTATTTCTTGTCTTTGATGATGATGAACATTTATGATTGCATTGGGCTCCTTCGATCTCCATTCATTAAGCAATCTCAAATTCACTGCCCGTCCTAGCTGGCGATGCACAGGTGCTCAGGAAATGCGGGACCCGCGTGGGCCCCTAAGTATCCCTCGCACATGAATGAGAAAAGGAGTTGTTCTTTGGTTCCTTCATCAGCTTGCCTGTTCTCTCATGTCGCTTAAGCATCTCCGGTACATACTTTTCTACAATCTCTCTCTCTCTCTCTCTCTCTCATCCTTGCTGCAATGATGAGCTAGATTATTAGTTTCTTACTCTACATGTGAGACAGAAGTCAAATTTATCATACTTATTTTCATCATATATCATCATCATCAACCCCCCTTGGGAGGGAAGCACACTAAAAACTTGTGGAAGATTAACCCACCTTCAGCTTCTTTAATCACAAGAGAGAGAGAGAGAGAGAGAGTTGCATGAGCTCTCCTGGAACAGTTCCTCGAACAGGGATCATTTCGTCCAGCGAAGCAAACCATACCCCATCTTCTACAGAAAAAGAACAGCCGCTATCCTCTCACTGTGTTGCTCTGTTGGCTTCTTTGGATCCTCGGCTGATATCTTATGCCATGCTTAGTTGTCCAGACTTGCCCCTTCCCACTTTTATTGCCGTCTTCTTCACCCTCTCGCTAAAGAACAACACATTTAGTCTTTGCATGTTCTGCAACACAAAAAACTTCTCTCTGATATCATCTTGCAGTTAATGTTGCTGCAATCAATCGAATCCAAGCCAAGCATCCTCGCTGTGTGTTTAACGTTACGAAGCTTCCACGTGAAGCATGCAGCTCTACTTATCGCATGTGTTCGTTCTTGCACAAATCAGAAAGGTACTCCAATTCCCGTCACCTTCACAAGGAAACAGTCCATAAAATAGTTGCTTTGCTTGCACAAATCTGTGCTCTCCTTGGAAGACATGGCCATGTGAAGGTTGCCCCCACGTACTTACCCCATCATCGTCTCATAATGTATATGAATCTTGTTGCCATGCATATGTTTGCTCTCAAGTATATGTCTCCATCTTTTCATTTCGGGCTTCTAAACACATTACATGGTACAGAGAGTTACATCGCTTGATCCGTCAGCATGGCGCTGTACTACTAAGAACACTGATGCCATTATCGTTTATCACCACGGCTTCGATCTGACATGAACGGAGAAGCCGTCATCAAGATTCATTGGATGGTCGAGATGCTATCTTTTCTTGGAATCTTCCGATCCTTCGAGCAAAATCTTCACAGGATCTGAAACCTAGTCCGAATCGAACTGCTGTTTCCTTTCTTGAACGACTAACTCGCTGCTACAAAACGCAACCCCCGGACGCCTCTCAGACCAAGAACAGTGTGAGTCAACCAACCTGCGTCGGCTCGAACCAGTCTGCCGGGTGGCGCACGCTACCGATGCAAGGAGGTCAACGACCTGTTCCGTAGCAGTTCTTGCTTTGTTTTAGATTGGAGATGGATAACGCTACACATACAGGCCCATATATTTGAGCATCAGATAAGCCTCTCGAAAGTATCGGATCAGATCCAAATGGACGACTTCCATGGCGTTGATGCACTTTGAGATCAACGCGTCACCATCCTCCGGTCATCCGCATTGGTTGTTAGCGCTATAAATAGAAACTGGAATCTCAATCGGAATCGAACACACGTCTAAACCCCCTATATATGCGTGCACACAGCCACCGCATACAGAGCAATACCTGGAGTGGGCGATATGGGGAAGAGGCCGGCGAGTAAGGCGAAGCCGGTGCAGCGCGAGATGGACGCCGACGTCACCTGTCCGTTCTGCCTCCGTCACGGGACGCAGTCGAAGAGGGGTCGGAAGGTGCATTCGAGGCAGAGTGCCGTCTTCACCTGCCCGTTCTGCGCCCGCGCCCGCGCCCGCGACGAGAGCGTCATCCACAACCGGAGCAAGAAGCCGAAGCTTGGGGAGGCGGAGACCAGCGCCTCTGGCAGTCATGAGCCGTGTCTCTCCTCCCCAAGGCCGTACGACGAGATCAAGGAGAACGAGAGTCGCCGAGTGAAAGAATCCCTTCGAAGGGCGTCGCTGGAGGGCGCCTCCGGCGATCAAGAGCCGTGCGTCTCGTTGCCCGGGCAGTCTGACGAGATTAAGGAGAACGAGATTCGCCTGCTCCCCGACTCGCTTTTTCGGATGCGAGGAAGGGTGCCGCCCGTATACGATCGTAGCAATCAAGAGCCGCGCGTCTCGTCCGCCAGGCCGCCCGACGAGATCAGCACGGAGAACGAGAGTCGTCTGATCCTCCCTTCGTTGCGTCGGCACCCAAGGAAAGGAACCCCTCGAAGGGCTTCGTTCGCATGAACCGGCCACTGGTGCACCCGAGAAAGACCGAGGCGGTCAGCGAGACAAAGGCCTGCATTGATTCTTTTGGCGGATCATGCATTACTTACATTTCTTTGGTTGTACTTCTCTAGTGGCAACGTACATAAGTTGGTCTGAAGTAGAAGAAGAAGAAGAAGAAGAAGAAGAAGAAGAAGAAGAAATTGTGGTAATATAATTTGTTTCTGATTTCTCGAGGCTCAATCTGGGAATGGAAGAACTTGTTCTTCCTTCTTCTATATCTCTGTCTTACTCCGTTTCAAATAGAACACAAAATTCTGTACTCCTATAGGTGTTGGGTGTTGATGTTGCTGGTAGATCTTCGAGATACTAGATTGATCTATAGGTTGCTGTAAAATCTGATGATTGCTACTTAAATGCATGACAAATCAACTACAATTGTGTCCAACAAAGAACATGACAAAGATCAAAATGTATCTATGTTTTCTTATGAAGCTATTTCAGCTGGTTTTTAGGAAGTATGTATATGTATTTGTATTTATATTTATATATTATGTCAAGAAGTGTGTGTGATACTAATTATGTTGAAAGCAGAAGATGAGCCAGTGGAAAAGGATGAATCTGCATGAACCCACTACTTGTGGTGTCTCTAAAAAGGAGATCGTTATTTTTTAGGAATATAATATAAGATTTCATGTATCGATTTAATCAAATTGACAGTTTCATATAGTTTCTAATTCTATCTTTAGGGGAAAGAAGACGAATGAAAGATTAGAACAAGAGGTTGATCCAAGAAAAATCTTCACAACATATATTTAGAAGATATACGATATTCTTGCTATGTGTGAGCAAGAATTAAGTGTGGTATATCGAGGATTATGGTTGAGGGTTTGATGGTGACATGATCCTCCGTAGGTGCATAATGTAGGATCTAAGCACTGACAGTGGACATGGCACCAAAGAGAAAATTGAAGTGAAAGACCAACATTACTTGTTTATAGACGTTGGATTTTATCATCGTGATTTAGGAAGCTTGATGCAATGGTTGTTGATTTTTATAAGAGAAAATTATTTAATTAAACATGTACATTAAAAATACATTAAAGACATTCCAGAATTGCTCAGGATTCCACGTGGAGGATGTCACAAATGGAGCATCCTATTATTTTAATGACATATTATTAAGGACCAATCAAAATTTGTAAAATCAAAATTGAGATATAATAAGGAAGAAGGATATATTTGTAGTTTAATGACATATTATTTTATGGATTCGATATCTAATTAGCCTTTATAAAAATATTCTAGCCTTATATTGTAATTATGTGCTACATGTATTCTTTCATGGCTAAATAATATATTCTTTCATGGCTAAATAATGATAGATAATTCTATGTAATCATCTTGTAGATTAATTTCTCACTATTATTTGAAGATTACTCAAATTTTATATAAAAATATTGTATATCATTTGATCAAACTAATAACATTATATATTTCTATCCGGAATTCTCCGATCCCAACTAGCACACTTCACATGGCAAGAGTAGATGTCCTAGTCACCCTACAAAAAATTGTTCTTAGTATTATAGTCGAATTAAGACTTTTTCGATAGAAGCATCCCAAGAAGCACCATCTTCTGGTTACTTCCCAGAAGAAGAAGAAGAGCTGGAGTTGTCACTGACGCAAATTTTATAGGTTCATTTATTGAATAGCTCATTTTCTTAATACCTTATGATAAGCTTGGATATTGGATCTAGGTTTAATTTGATTCTTTGACCTATTGGATAGTCAAAACATTCAACGATGATACGATTGAATATGATCGGGAAGCACCTCCCAATAATGATATGACTAAATCCAATCATAATACATCATTTAACAACAAGATAACTAAATGAAGTATTCCTTGATAATGATATATATAATTGAATCTAGTCTAAAAGTATAATTTAATACGGATGTGATCGAATCCAATTATGAAGTATCTTGATAATGATATATTCAAGTTCAACTATAAAACATCATTCAATGATGATGTGGTTGAATCCGATAGAATGGATTCCCTAAAAATGATGTGATTGAGTCTCGTCATAAGACATCTCCGATGGCCAAATATAGCCATGAAGTATCACATAATAATAATACGATTAAGTCTGACCATAAAACATCGTTCAATAATAATCATGCAATCGAATTAGACCATAAAACATCCCTCGATTCCTCGATAATAATGTGATTGAGTTCGATCATGAAGTATCATTAAATGATGATATGATCGAATTCTACCATGAAGTCTCTTGATAATAATGTAACCACGTCCAACCACAAAGCATCATTCAACAATGATACAATTGAGTCCGGTAAGCATCGTTTAATAATAATATAATTGAATCTGATCATAAAGCATCCCTCAATAATTATACAATTAAGTCTAACAATTAAGCATAGGAGGTTGAGTAGGAGGTTTAACAATCAAACATATTCATAATAAATGACATAACTAGATTATTCGTTAAACATAACATTATGTCCAAACTTACTATATATCAAAACATAATGGGTCAAATTATAAAAAAAGAGAAATGACATACGGGCAATCCAACAGCATGTCACCCTTAAGGACCCAACAAATTCTCAACCCTAGTAAGGATGTCCATTTATCCCTTCACATTAGTTGAGAATCCTTAATATCAGCATGGGCCATCACGCTATAATTATAACATTTGATAATTTGCTGCATGTCTTCACAATTGAGTAATGATTGATAATTACATATAAATGTCTCAATTACTCAATTTATTAATAACTCCTTAATTCAATTTATCAATTACTCAAGCTCATTATAAAAAGACCTCCAAATGTTTCAAAAAAAGATCTTAACCTATTAGCAGGTAAAAAGAAAAACCATACAGTATTAATAATGATATTTCTATTGATCTTAAATGATGTCTATTAATCTAGATAAATCATAAAGAATAATGACACTTCTGATATGCCAAAGTTACTTTTTATCTAATTTTAATTAGACTCGCATCATCTATTCATTACACAATTGAAGCTTATAATTTCACAAAAAATCATCTTTCAAAATTTTAAAGGCTTATTTAGATTCGAAAGAAATGTCTTTGAATGAATTAACATCTATTTTACACTTAGGATAGCAATTCAACTAGGAATGCATTAACCTTGAGATAGATTTAAGTAGGCAAAAGAGTAATTTCTAAAAAATTATGATTTGAGATAATATACCAAGACCTCGTATTAACTTTAAAGTCAAACCAATTATAATCTTTTGAGTACGCCTTCTCCTTTCTAAACTAATACAGACTCCCAACAAAAGTGTTATCACTTGGAAAAAAAAGTCCAAACCTATTTATCATCATAGACATTCAGATGGATTTTGATATTTTTTTAACTAATAATTAATGAAAGCACTTATTTAAATCATTGATTTTTTCAATAAATATTTAATTAAAAAAAGAGACATAAGTATAATTGAACATTTCATGGACAACAACATAGGTAGGGCAAGATGTTAGATTATGTGACATTAATAAAGTAATTATCAATGCAAGATGTTAGATTATGTGACATTATTTAATTAAATAAGATGTATTATATATCTTATTAAATTTTAATTATGATTATAAGTCAATAAAAAGGAGGTCTATAGGATTTAGTACGAGATTACCTTAATGGGAGGGATCCTTAATTACTTACTCTAGACCTTCTATTTTTGCTTATAAATAAACAGGATCTTCTAGGTATTTTATACACATATGATAATGCAACATATATGAAATTAGAAATCTATTCTCATCTCCGTCTACTTCCTATTTAATTGTTTATAGTAAACTTATGAAAGATAATAAGAGAATAAAATGAGAATCTAGTTTAACTTACAAATTTATATTGTTACTTATAGATCAAACTATAAACTGCATTATATGAATTACAAAGATATTCTAAATGACATCAAAATATATGCATGTCTAATTTTTAATCTATAGATATTTGATTTCAGATTCTAATATTAAATTTATTTCGTATAGTAGCATGATTATAATTTTATGCTTATAATTAATACGAAAGTTTGTTATTTTGAATAAAGGTATTTTCAATGACATTAAATTTATTTATTTCACATAAGGTATTTTGAAAAACAAGTTATTTTTAAATCAAATATCTTATATCATAAAAGTATATTAGATCTATTTTGTATTTAGATATGTTTATTAGCAATTTACTTGCAAAAAAAGTGTTATCCAATTTTGAATGTACGATGGTTGAACCATCCATTTTGTGTTATCAATTTGCTTTTCTACTTGCTCGTCTTGTCGTTGGCGATGTAAGGTTCTTCGCCTTTTCTACCATGGGTAGCTAGTCCTATCGTGAACAACGGTTGTGCAAACGTTGATGATACCACAATCAACTATTGCTATAGGTAGTGGTAGAAGAACTCGCAAGTGGTAGAACTCATGCAATGACTATTGTTAAGAGAAGCAATTACACCGCGTGTGGCTGTTGCCACTGTGGGTAGTCGTTGCCTTTGGTGGTGTCATTATTGCATGTGGCAATGCTATGATGTGTAGTGGTCATTCAACATTGCGGTAGAAAAGAGAGGTCTTGTACATGGGCTATGGTGGTATGACTTAGTCACAAGTGGAGTTGCATATGTGGCAGACGAGGGTGACAATGTTAAAGGTTTATAGGTTACTAAGTGGTAATCGTGATTTATGGTTTAGTGTCAATGGGCTCCAAGGGACGTTATGATCCAGGTGGCATTACATGAAGGTCTAAGTGTCGCTTCCAATGATAATGCATAGGCTAGTAATTGGCTCGTTGTTATATTGGGTGGCATAGCTAGACATTGATCAATGGACAAACGTCACATGGATGGCAACACAAGCAACGGATGAGGGGCTCTTTGGGTTCCATTGGGTGTTGCCTGCTAAGTTGTTGGGTGTCACGATAGTGGTGTTGCTCTAGGTCGACATCGACATTCACTAGCCCATATGCGATGATCGAGTGGCTGTAGTTGCAACGACAACACTAAGGAGGAGGAAAGGAGATTAGAGTTTTTTTAACCCATTAAAAAGAGACTCTTGTTCTCCTAAAATCAAAGATTTTTAATATTTTAATATACATCTTAATAAAATTATAATTTTATCTTTTAAAAATTTAATATTTTTGACTTATGTCCTCTACTATAAAATTGACCAATTTGACATGCTTTATTAAATTATTTCTATATAGATTAGATTAATAAAAATTAATGAATATTTTTTATAATTTATATTTTTAAGTTTTATGTAATTGATAGTTGCCAAAGTGACATCCGATGATAGACTTATGTGATATAAATTATAATAAATATTTTTATTAATTATAAGATATTTTAAACTATGTTTTATATTATTATATTAATCTTATAACAATCAAAAGTCTAGACTAATATATAAAATTATATTAAAATTTTAATTCTAAATAATATTAAAAAAAAATAATATTCATAATAACATACATAATTAGGATAATTTCAAAGGAGAATATACTTCAAATAATTATGTGATAAGATAAGATGATACTATTTTGAACATCATTATAATTTAACATTATATATCCAAATATGATAACACTACTTCACAATGATAGTATTAGTCTTCTATAAATAATTTTTAGTGAACACTAAATATATTAATATTTCACCTAAAGATAAAATATGAATGATATCAATAATTCATCATATTTTAAAGAATTAAAGTATTAATATTATTTTACAAGAATACTTTTTTCTATACATTCTTATTCTTCTAGTGTCCTATACTCTTTGGTTCAAATTATGTAATATGTAGTTTATACTAAGTGTATTAGATCTTAACCTAGTATTGTTTATTGAAAAATACATAGACTTGACTCAAAAACACTATGAAATAAATTAATAAAATGAATGATTAGAAAAATATGATAGAATCATTCTAATGTTTATAAAAATAATAATACTTTATTACTATATGCAACTAGTGCATATCAATATTTGAAAGCTATAAAAGATAAATTTAAATCTATTGATAAGTCATTAGTTGAAACATTAATAAAAAATTGACTATGGATTAATACGATAACACTAAGTATTTAGGATCACATCTTTAATATGATTGATAAGGTTACAAAATTTAAAATATTAGATATGAATATAAATGAGTCTTTACTTTTTATAGTTTATTCTTAATTTTTTTATTCTTAATTTGTTTCATTCAATATTTAGTTTAATATAAAAAGAATAAATAAGATTTAAGCGAGTTAACTAGTATGTGTTTTAAGATAAAAATAAAATTATGACAAAAAAATCCCGAGGTATCAACAAAAAATAAAAAAAAATTGAAATATCATTCACAAAATAAATTTATCGGGCTTAAAAATATTAAATAGATAATTAAAAAACTAATATTTTATTTCAAGAATAGAGAAACCATCATCAAACTTAATTGAACGATCGATATCTTACGAGCCTTAAAACGAAATCTATACTAGATTTAAAAAAGAAAAACACGGATCGAACTGATTGATGTCTCCTTTCTCGAACGTCTCACAGCTCCAAATCACACCCCCACATTTCCGAGGGAGGAGCAGTGCAGGGTCTGCGGCAGGAGCTACACCGCCGCCGTCCACCGCCTCCCCGTCGACCAGTACACCGCCGATGGGAGAAGGTCAACAAGTTCTCGCCTTCCCCCTGTTTCTTACCATTTCTTGATCTGTTTTGGATCGAAGATGGGTTACGCTATATAGCAGTTCTTGCCACCTAGTGATCGAGATAGGGTGCCCCAAATGGAAGATTGCCACGGCCTTGACCCACTTTGAGATCGATGCATCAGCATCTTCCAGTCTTCCGGATTGATTCTTGGCCACATCGGGTGCATAAATGGAAACTGGAACACGTGCCCGAGCCCTATAAATATGTGCACCGGCAGGGCGGAATGGGGAAGGGAACAGCGAACGAAGCGAAGCTGGTGCAGCCAGGAATGGTCGCCGCCGTCACCTGCCCATTCTGCAGCCATAACAAGACGCCGTCGAAGAGGGCCAGGAAGGTGCAGCCCAAGCTGGACGCCGTCTTCACCTGCCCGTTCTGCACCAGAGACAGGAGCGTCCACAGGAACCGGGCCAAGAAGCCGAAGCTTGGGAAGGCGGAGCGCGGCGCCTCAGGGAATCAAGAGCCTTGTGTCTCGGCCGCCGGGCCGTCCAACGAGGACATGGAGAACGAGAGTCGCCCGATCCCCGCTTCTAGCCATCAAGAGCCGTGCGTCTCGCCCGCCGGGCCGCCTGACGAGAGCAAGGAGGAGGAGAGTCGTCGGATCCCCGCGTCGCTTAGTCCGTCCAGAAGGAATGGATCCCCTCGAAGGCTGCCGCTCGTATGCGCCTCTAGCAATCAAGACCCGTGCGTCTCGTCCGCCACGCCGCCCGACGAGAGCACGGAGAACGAGAGTCGTCAGGTCCCCGCCTCGTTTCGTCGACAACGACGGAAAGGAACACCTCGAAGGGCACCGTTCTTTTGAACCCGACGGAGCCCGAGGAGGTCAATAAGACAGAGGCCTGCAACAATTCTTAGATATCTGCAGTGACAAATGCATAAGTCGATGTGAAGAAGAAGAACAAGAAAAAAAATACTTCTGTTAAAATATGTGAATATATATTATTTTTATTTATTTTCCACCAAGCAAAATGACAAATATATGATTGCTTGAGTCAAATACTGTTTACTATTTAATATTTATTTCATTCCAAAGACAAATAACAACATTCTTCGTAACTAAAAGAATGTGTCGATTAGCTGTTAATTTCAAGAAATATTAATTTTTTGGTAGACTTGTATCTTTTGAAACATATATTAGGGAGATTCATCCTAATCGATTGATCAGATTGGGTAAGATGAGTTTGGAAGAGACACCCTTATCTTTCTATCTTGTTGACGCCGTGAAATCCAAGTATATTGATTCATACTTGGATTAAGATAATGTTAGAGTGCTGTGATTCCCAGAAATCTTATCTTACTTGATATACTCCATGTCTCATATCTTCTTATCTATATGGCATACCTAAATAAATAAAGGTCATGAAATAGGAATAGGAATATTACTTGAAATACTCCATGTCTCAAAATCATTACTTTGTCGGTATTTGATTTATTGTTCAATCTTCTGAAACGAAAGTGAGTTTTCTTGGGACGAATCTTTGGTGTTGTTCTTCTTGATTAGGGTTCGAGGGGTCGGTTGTTCTTGAAACATCGGGAGGCGTTGGAAGAATCGAACTCGACGGAGATCTCCGCCGGCTTCTTTCTCTCGCCTTTATATAGGCTGCTTCTTTCTTGGACATTTGGTTTCTTGATTTATATTGGTAAATTGTTGCCTGCGATTTGGTGGTTTGATGATGGAGGCAGATGATAACACGAACTTCGAGTATGGAGGAGGCTTTCCGCAATCTTTTGGCAATCGAGATGCAGTTTGCTTACCGGGCACCGTCAACAGAGCAATGGGGATGACGTCGGGGCGAGGAATGTGCAGTTCTGGTAGCAGTATGGCAGGGATGTTCTTGCCTGCGAACGCCGGAACTCTAAATAATACCTCCCCGGTGACGCCGCAGTCGGGTAATTCTTCAGGAAATGCCATTCTTAACCATGAATCCCCACCCGAGAGTGCTTCAACCTCGGCTGTTAATTGGTCTAACGATGAAGTGCTTGTGTTGAGGCGGGGTCTTGAAGAGTAAGCTTGTTGTTCTAATTTGATTAATCATTTAAAATGAACATATATTTCTTTTCTCGCCTTATAGTTCACCTTTTCTGAATGTATATACTCTCTTAGTTGGAGTATTAATTCCCGCACTCTATGATTTACCTCGGCTGTTAATTGGTCTAACGATGAAGTGCTTGTGTTGAGGCGTGGTCTCGAAGAGTATTTACGTTCTTCCTGAGTTCTAATTAATTATATAAAGTGAACATATATTTCTTTTCTCGCCTGACAGTTCACCTTTTTGGGATGTATATACTCTCGGAGTAATTCCTGCTCTCTACAACTAAAGAGAAATCTATTCTTTACAATATATGTCTTTAGGCTGGAAGTGTGTGATGCAGCTGGATTCTTTCGGTCACTCTGTAATTGTTCTTGATTTTATTTTAATATAGAATTGAATCTAGTTCCTTGGCTCAGTATGGACTCTTGTTTGAACAATTGTACCTTCTCTTATTATTTAATTTATATGATATGATTATATATTACTGAAATTCTAGTTTGTGGTGACTTGTCTATTCAAATTTATGATGCTTGATGCTTGTTTGAATTTGATATTTGACTCAAACTTGGCTGTTCTGTGAGACTTTAATAATGGTTCATGTTACAAGAAGTGAAATAATGGAATGTTGTATTTCTGTTACTTTTGTCTTGCTAGCATGCTAGTGTTTCTGTCCTCGGACATTTAACTTGTATCATGACTGTTTTCTAATTTAATACTCTTTTTTCCTGACATATTGGTTAATATCAAATGTCCAGATATGCTGATAAGCCTAGCTTAACGAAGTACATCAATATAGCAGGTATGCTGCCCAACAAGACAGCAAGGGACATTGCATTGAGGTGCCACTGGATGATGCCTGTGAGTCGTCGCAGTTTACCTGTATATGTTAAGGATCCTGTACATTTCTGGAATCTGGATATTTTTAATGAATGGTCATTACATGATGTTTAGTCCATCTTTTGCTCACGGTGCTTGTTGATTTTACTATCTTAGTTTCCCATTTAATTGTTCATGAAAATAAAATTTTGCATTTTCAAAGGACTTCTCAAAGATATGTAGATGTTTTTTTACTACCTTTGGTGATGCAAATTCATGAATGAATTTGAGTAGCCAGTTGTTCCGATATCTTTTTTCCTAAAACTATGTAAAAGTGAGATCATACACATATCTTAGTTAAATTTATGGTATTTTTTCTTCATAAAAGAAATAATTAGTTAAGAATAACTGAAAGGGAATTCAAGGTTGTTTTAGGTGTAACTTTCAATTCATATCTGTCTTGTATAAGGTATCTGTGTTGCTCAAAAGCAGTTGTTATGAGAAAATGCTTTTTGAGATGCATAATTTGTTTATCTGTAGCTTTCATTTGAACATAAGAGGGAGAGGTATATCTGATGTGATATGAAATCATAAAATTATTTAGAAGTTAAAGTGCAAAATAATTCATCTTTATGCCACTTATTGAAGCTTTCTACGGTGGTCGTATGCAAAGTCACATTTAATTGTGGATTCCAGTACATGTATTGACTTCTATCCGCTGGTCTGAATAAGGACCTGTATCAGATCATATGATCCAATATCAGGTGGTATTATTTTTTATTTTTTAGTTTTTTGGTAGAGGGTGGGACAGTTCAATATTATATTATATTATTTTTTTGTGGTATAGGCATTTTAATTCAGAGTGTGTCATCGACCATTATTCTTACAAAGAAATTCTGCGCTATCGTATACCAATTTTGTTGTGCCCATCTTTTGGGCTCACATCAGAAACATGCTAGTGCCAGTCACCCTGATGAGCAAGCAAGATGTGGTACAACTTACTACTAAAAGTGTCTTGTAATAACTTTTTGATGAAACAAGTTATTCACTAAAGTTAGTATTTTAGACAAGAATTTTTCTTTTCATGCCCCCTCATTGGCATGGGGCATTCCATACCATGCTGACACATGCTGTTGGCAAGGACTAAGGAAAAACAATGGGAAATTGTTAAGTCGAGTGTAAAACATGCTGCATACCACAGATGGAGGCTTCCGGTTTAGTTGTCATCTCAAGCTGAAGAAGTCAGCTGTTATCTATTTCAGTAAATGGTTTATTGCGAGGAGGACCCTAAGGCAGAATGTACAAGGTTTCTGAAAAAACTAGTTCAGCGTGTAATCATGTTTGACAAACTTGGTTCAGTTAAGACCTAAGGCAAAATAGTTAGAAAATGTAATACATAAGTTATCAAACACTAGAATAATAAGATGTAGCTAAGTCATCTCTAAACCAGAAACATTCAGAAATATTATTTTCTTTTGGGAAGTCCAACTGCACAGAATAGGTACATGGTGGGCAGTACAGAAATCTTTATTAGTTATTCCGCACATAGAGTCTCTGAACACCTAAAATTTAGAAAGTTCCAATGACGATAATGATGACAACAACAATAAAACTGTGAAGTCTTTTTTTTTTTTGACAACTATCTTTCCTTTAACTTTTTTTTTCCCAATTTTTTCTTTCTCTCTTTTCATATAAGCTTGTCTCCTTCTCTTCCATCTCTTTCTCCACTTCCTCCTATTTGCATCGTTGCTGCCTCCTCCACCTCTCCACATTAGTGCTTTCTCATCTTCCTTGTTGAGAAAAGATTGGATATGGAGTCTTGAATCTACGGAAGTGACAAACGCCATAATCTTTTTTTTCCTCTTTATGTGAATCAAACAAGATATAATTTAAAATCAAATATATTGTAAATAATCTAATAGTGTAGGCCAATCAAATTAGTGATAGAATACTAAGCAAATCTCGAGATAAGATTTACGTGGAAAAACCTTTCAACATGAAGGAAAAAAACCACGGGCAAACTAGATCAATATTCCACTGTAAAATAAGGGGATTACAATGTCACTCTCTCTAAATTAACTGGAGGGCATCAATATCATATGAAAATTAGATACTCAGATGAGTTTTAAGAAACCAAGGAGAAAAACTAAGTAGAAGAAAAAATCTTAAAGATCTACACCGATCAATTTAGAGAGTATAGTGTCTAGGTCAACATATCAGAAAATTATGATAATCGGAATGAATTTCACTAACCAATAGTCGAAATTTTTTTCTCCTTGGAGGAAAGCTCTTTCCTTCCCTCTGACGGTCACCTTTTTGGTTTCTCCCATCTAACTCATATAAGATTAGGATTAGAGTTTTTAATTAACCCCCATGGATCCCACCACTTAATTCATAGGCGGGACTGCCCAACAATCCTCAGCCTCTGCCTTCTCGTCTTCCTCTTCCATCACCTCCTTGCCCTTTGCCTCTTTCTCCATTGCCCCTCTTCCTTGTCCACCAATCCTAGCCTCCCCTGCATCCTGCTCTTCCATTTTTTTCCTTGGTTCAGTTGGTAATTGGATGGCACTGACTGTGCCAAGTGTCTATACATCAATCAATGCCATTATAGTACCAATCTGGTTGTTAACCAACCGACACCAGATCAAGATCTCAAATATTGCATTTGAGTGACAATATAATAGTCACCTTCATCTTTTTGTACTAGAGGCTACTGATTAGCATCATATGTGGACTGCATTAATTTCATTTTTCAAGATTAGTCTCATTTGTTGAACTCCTTTTTGATAGAACCAATAAACAAAAAATCTCGGTGAAAACGAATAAGTTACTGGTGTTCTTTTACGATGGAGTAATAGTTTTTGTTATCTCCAATGAATTTTATCATGTTTTAATGCAAATGAATCTAAGATGTTGATATGGGGTTTTCTTCAGGAAAAGATGGTGAATTCTTCTTCAGTGTCAAGTATGAATTATGTTCAACCAGACAATGTAACTCACAATGCTCCGACAATGCTTGATGTGCACCATGGTAATCAAGTTTCATGTGAAGGTTGTTGGGTTCTTGTATTTGTTCAACCGATGGCACTTTCTGTTGATATTTATAATTTTGAGATTGAATGCATCTCTTCCTTTGTGTTTCTCTTAAATAATGAAATACTAGAAATAGACATTATATGTCAAATCCAGTGATCATCATCCTATTAATGTTTTAATGATGCACTTTAACTAGTGTTACAAGTTTCCATCTTGCTGTGGAGTGTGTGTGTGTGGTTCCATTATGACCTGAATGGAAATTGATTTATGTTAGATTCTGTGTTCTTTTATACTAATATCATATCACAGGATTTCTGTGCCTCTGAGATTTTAAGATTCTACAACAGTTTTGCTTTAGACATATTTCTATTGCTCACACTTATGAAGATCTTGTTACTTTATCTTTTTAGCATCTAGTTTTGCATGATAACTTTTTGTTTTCCTTGTCATTGCTTTTGTTTTGAAATATTTGTCCTATGTGAGCAATTTTAAAGAATCACCATGCATTTTGCCACTATTATAGTTGTAGTTTCTAAGTTTGTCTTCAGCTGATTTTATAACTTTGGATTGTTTGTACAATCAAGGTTGAATGTTGAATCACAATGGTGTGAAGTTGGAGGCTCATACCAGTTTATTATGAGAGCTTTTGCTAAAGTTAAATCTCTCTTTGAGTTTAGAAAGCGGCTCCAGACAATGCATGGAATTTTGATGTGTGTACATGTTTGCTTAAAAGGAAAACAATATTGACTTAAATATCATTTTAGAGGTAATTGATATTGGGTCCTTAAGGAAAGGGGGATCAGTCCATTGTTTTCCTAGTAGTTGCCATCTTTTAGCATAAAATTCCAAAATTATGCTCCTCCTAGCTTACTTGGATGTTTTAACAGAAGATATGAAAACTACTACCACTTCCCCCATCTTACCGATGAAATCACCTAGTTGTTATTGAAAGGAATAGTACATTGTTGTCATAGTGTCAAATTCTCTCCATCTTGTTAAGTAATTAATCAGAAGAACTTAAAACTTATTGGAACTTTTTTTTTCTATTCAACTTAACAAATACTCGGTTCTACTCCTGATATTATTTAAATTTCATCTCATGGATTCAATCTTACTCATTAATTTAAAAGCTTTAGTTTCAAAGATTTTTTTTCCATAATTTAAGTTTAAAATAAATTCCATTTAAATTTTCATCAATTAAAATTATATCATTGACCAATAAAATATATTAATGAGGTCTATCCTGCATATGATTAGAAAGTTTCTCTATCCATTACGAATTTAAAAAGATAAGGATTTAATGTTGATTCTTGATGTAGACTTATTCTTATAGGAACCTTACTACTATGGTTTTAACACTAGTGACTACAGTAACTGGATGCATATATGTGTGTGTATAGGTATATTTCATAGCATCAACAAAGTAAGTGGATGCACTCTTTTTGTCTAAAACCCACATATAAAGGCATATTGATAACTTATCAAAATTTTGTTACATTTACAAGGATTCAAATGGTCATTATATTGGCACAAAATTCTTCTCCAATGCTGTTGTGGAAATGGTTTTAGCTGTTATTTTTTGAGATAAAAGATTATATTAAATTGGCTTCTCTTTTTGCTCCATTAGGAAAATCTGTGTAATTTCTGCATTTTTTTTGGATCTTTTGACAAGAAATAGAACATATCTTGATAAAGAAAGATGACTTTCTCAATGTTTTAATTTAAGGCATTTAGTAACTTTTTATGACTTGTGAACATGGCTGCAATACCATAGACCAAATTCAACAACAAAAGCAATAACAACAACAATAAGACCTAGCAAACAGTCTGGCTGTGCATGATATTGTTAATTCTGTTTGTTACCCATGCTCAGGCCTGGAGAAGGGATGGTTGCATTAGGTAGATGAAGGGCAGAACAAACCTTTGACAGATCCAATGTGAAGATAAATAATTTAATTATAGATGAGAGTTTTATACCAACATAATTGTGTGAATTTTGTGCAAATTCTTGACTAAAGAATTTACAAGCTGTTGATCATACCTGCAATCTGCTACGCAGAAGTTTGTTTTGTTACAAACATTACAATTATGTTATTATCAAGAAATGATGACTAAGTTATTTTTCTAAAATGTGATTCTAATAGGTAGTCAAGCAAATTATACTTGTAGTTCTCCAAGTGGGAAACTCTTAACATGTTAGTTGAAATTGTGCATATATTATTTGTACTTTGTGCATTATCTAATTTGTTAAGATGCATCATCAGATAAATTTAAGATGTCAAGGAAGTGTATTCTAATTTCTTCTGTGTTGATTTTTATCTTTTTTTTCTGATCTTTTAATATATGTTTCTCAACAGCCTATCCAACAGAAAGTGAAACTCAGCGTTGCCTAGCCGAGAATGTTAAACTTCTCAACCTGATTATGGCTAACTTTGAAATGAATAAGGTTGGTAGTGAATTTCACTCTATATTATTCTTTTCCTCCTTCCCTGCATAATTTACCATTTTGTTTGTGTTTAATGCTTAAGAAAATCTCTAGTACTTGTTTCCAGAAGAAAAATAAGCTGAATGATTTTTCTCCTATAGCCTATTAAGTGACACTGTTTTTCTTTGATCTGGTTCTTAAAAGATGTCTCAAGACTTTCAACTATATTTCAAAGTTATGCACAGAAAGACTAATCCTTCAGGTCAATATAAGTTTTTCATGTATCTTATCGGCATCAACTTTTCTGCAAACCTATTTGTCCAATAAGGTAAAATTGACTTTTACATCTATTCCTGTTTTTGTGAAAAACCAGAAACCCGCTACCTGTCAACTACTTGGTGATACATCTCTCAATATTTGGATCTAGAACCTAAAACAGATGTGGTAGTATTTGGTCACTGAAGTACAATATAACATAATAAGGAATACAGTTTCTTTTAATGTACTGGATCTTTAATGCACATAAACAACTGCTGACGGCTTTGATGATGGTCGCATGCATGTATATATTTAGGTTATATATATTAGCCTAATTGTGAATTGGGCATTATAGAATTGTAGGAAGTAATTCTTATGTTTCCTATACTTATGAAATTGTATGTTTTCCTATTTTTGTACAGGTCTTGTCCGTATATTATACCGAGTTTATAACATACTTCAAAATCTTCAATTATATGTGCAGAGATACCTCAACTATAGCTACTTTCTTGCATGTTATACCAACTTGTTAGCGCATAGTCAAAACTAGGATTTGATGCAAACAAAACAATGTTCATGCTGTTTAACTTGACACCTTCATGTGTACAAAATCTTCAAGATTACCCCATTGAAATTCCACTAGATTCTAATTTACCAATTCATTGTTATTCTAATTTCATATTTTTGATATTTGCACTTAATTGTTTGATGGTACTTCTGATATCTTCAAAACATGCGAGTCTGTCAACTTCAGCTTATATCTCTGTCCTGTGATTGGTATGCATCTGACTTTTAAGTCCCTTTGATCCTTTGCAGGTAGAAGATAATGTCAATCTATTATATTATGTAAGAAAGAACATAGTTACCATTCTAAATAGGTATTTTTAAAGGTTTTTATATTTAAATTATTGAATCAGCATTATTTATCTGATAATACACATGGGTATCTTATACTAGCTTATAAGGAAGGATTTTCTTAATGAACAGCTTCAGTGGTGCATCAAGCGTTATGAGTCGGATGCCTCCATTATGCATGTCAATCGGTGAAGATCTTTTCCAACTCTTGTTTGTCCTTGTCAATCTGGTAATCTTCATTTTTCTTGCTAAATGTTTTCTGAAACCATATTAAAGTCATAAATATATGAATAGTGTAGTTTAAAAAACAGCTGCATATGCAAATGCAGTCATTTGGCCATATTTTATAAAGACCTATGTGGTCTGACTGCGTATGTAAGGTAAGTTTCTTCTTATGTGTCCCTTATCTTCTGATGTCAATTGCTTTTGCAGCAAGGAATTTGGTCTAGTCTTGTGGAGTTGGTCCTTTTTTTTATCCTCTGATCAAAGGAATATTTAAATAACCCCAACCCTTATACAATTGGTTTGTCAACAGTATTCATATCGAACCATTTATCATATAAATCCATGCTGAGCCTTCCAACCCTTTGATTGGAAAGTCAACCAACATGAAAAGTAATGTGTTACTAAGCATGCACTGAAACTTAAATCTCTTCTTTTAAGCCTACTCTGTTGCACAGGATAGATTATTTTGGCGCAACTACAGTATTCATTTTCTGACAGAAGTTGCCTTCTGTCTGTGATTACTGAAGAATGATAAGACTCTTTAGGCTCGATATCTGTCTTTACTTTTAATCTGATGTCCATAAAAAGGTCTTCTTTTGAAATTTGCCTATTATGATAAGAATCTTATGCAAGTTGCTTATTGTTACTTCAGCACATCAGAAATTTATGACACAGCTGTTTGTGAAGCTTAATCGCTTGGAAGTTCATCTGCATTGAGCTTTGTGTAATCATGATTAGATGCTAATAACTTTCTTATATTATAATTTGAGGCTATCGACCCAAAATTATATTATAAATTTCTATGTTCGACTATAATCTTGGTATTTTTTGTTATCTTTATCAAGGTTCATGCGCTTGGTGGCAGTCACCGAAAGGAAGAGCAAAGACGAGGTTGACATGCTGCTTCATTGTGGAGATCTGATCTGTTTATTTACACGGTTTCTTTTTGGTCTTGTGAATATGAATGGAGGTGGTGAAGACTTTAGCTTGCTTGACTTCTGCACCCTTCAAAGGTCATAGTCTGGATCTTAAAGCACGAGGTAGTCAAAGCTTGCAGTTCTTGGGCGTCAAAGATAACCTCCTTCCTTGCATAGACTTCAGCTGAGGATTATTTCGAAAATAACATAGTTATGCGTAGGTGGTGTTATTTTTCTTGATACTGTATTCTTCTTAGGAAGATAACTTTTGACAGTTCAAACAAACAATCTTCAAACTGTGGTTGTCGTGTGTGTGTGCGTGTGGTGTAATTGCAGAACCATTTGGTGTGGTCTCTTTTATGCCATGCAGGAAACTAAATTGGTATGATTCTCTCTCTCTCTATTATATATATATATATATATATATGTGTATATATAATGTGTATATATATGTATATATATATATTTGTATATATGTATATGTATATGTATATATATATATATATATATATAATAGTAGAATATCTAAAATACCTTAATGTGTTTAATTTTTTTAAAAAGCTAATAAGAAATAAATTTTCAATAACTAATCGAGATTAGCTACAATGATTTACATGCAAGTTTTTATTTATTTATTTGGAGTTTATGTATGCATACAAAAACATAGAAGATTTGAATGCGATTACGTTGGGAGCATGTCATTTTGGGTCCACGCAATGAGGACTCAAGATTCGAACGAATTAGCATTTGGCTCGAACCCATGTGATTTTAGTCTGGTCCAGCAGCGACTTTGTCCGGAACCGGGTCGGCTTCATCAAAGTCCGACCCAAGAATTTCTGTTCCTTCCTCTGTAAATTTACTCGAATCATTACCCGTCTCTCGATTGGACGTGATCGTGGCTCCACTCATGGTAAATGTCTGGGGCGGTGTGGTTTCCAATCAGAAGAAAGGTAGGAAAGTCACGCGTTTAGCTTGATCGGAAGGTATCACTTTATTCAAAGTCGGATTTTTTTGGACGGAAGAGGTGCCATGATACCCATCTTTTATACCCTGGATTAGACCTGGGCTTCAGTGTGGACTCACAAATGGGTCGCGAATTGGCCCACTAATTCCTCCAAATAAAAGACAGGTAACGAAATGGGGTTTATCAGTAAGTGGTACGGATGCGGACGTAAAATTTATGCCTCTTGACTCGAGCTCTCTTCCATCCAACCCTACGCGCTATATCCTTATCCGTCCGAAACCATTACACTCAAATCGAACCCTCATTCTCAATTCCTCTTTCTTCCTCCCTGCCCTTCCGCAGCCGCTTCTCATCGCACCGTCTCGTAGTTTCGCCCTCTTCGTCTTCCCCATCGTAAGTCCTCCCTTTCTCTCTCTCTCTGGGCGTCAGGTGAATGCGTCTACATCAATCTTGTAGCAAGATCTTTATATGCCCTTTATCCTTTTTTTGTTCAATCGATCTAAATTGGGGCTTTATTACTCGCCAATTGGTGCTATGACATAAAGTATGTTGCATGACGCGATGGTAATGCATCAAATATTTGATCTTGCATCAACTTTTTCTCCTTTGAGAGGGTTATACGGTAGCCTTCATTTTTTTATCTCAAGAGTTTACAGCAATTTATTCGTAGATTGGCCGTCAGTCTGAAGTAATCGCTGTTTAGTGTTGTAAGCTTGCGGAGGAGATGAAGAAGAGGAATTCTTCTTTGGTGTGGTTGTAGGATGATCTCTGAGACTCTAACCATTGAGTTTAAAGCCCCAAATCTTTATTGAGCTTAGACTTATCCAACTTCCTGATGCGTGAATTCAGGTCATTAAGGATTGAGGAAAACTTATTCGTGCATGCATGCCTGCCTTGGATGTTAAGATGCGTGCACCTTGGTGTAGAGTAGTCAAAATTCATGAATTCTTATTGTTGATCACTGTAAGCTTGTTTTAGAATCGTGTAAAAAATAAATACCTACATCATTTCATCACAAATCAGTTAGCAGGTTTATTTACATTTTTTGCACTTGATTGTCTGGTTGTTGTTGATTGATATTCTATATTTGTAGATCTCCTTATATGGACAAATGCTATAAAGGTATCTACAGTAATGATATCGATTTTAGGCCTATACTCCTAGTGATCCTACTGCTCTAAACCGACCCTGTTGTGTCATTAGTTCCTTTTGATTGTTTTAAAAAGTTAAGTGGCATTTTATATTGCTTTCTTCTTTGACATTTTATAGTGAATTTTTTGACATACTGTCCATCATGCAGATGAACCGAGAAAAACTCATGAAGATGGCAGGTGCAGTCCGCACTGGTGGAAAAGGCAGTATGCGCAGGTTCTTTGATAGGCTTGTTATGTTCAGTTTGTTTTACTAAGCCTATGATATTCCAAAAACTTATGTGGTAGTTCTGCTATCCTTGATTTCCTTCGGTTGTTGGTTAGATTATGAACTTTACTTCACCTAAGTGATCTTTCTTGAATAACCACCACCTAACTTTATTTCACCTAAGTGATCTGTTTCTAAATTCTAGCTTACATGTTTGTATATCAGCTCTGGTCACCCTACTTGGGCACTATGATAGTATGATCACAATCATACGAATTGCACTGATGCAACTGCTTTAGTACCTAAATAGTCAGCGTTGAAGGGCAACATATGAAGTGCTAAATAGGGATTTTCTAAACTTCCTAGTCTTCTAAATTTTCATGTAATGGAAGCATTTTCTTTGTAATTTTAAAGCAACCAGTGCTCCCATAGACTTGGTCAAACATCTGCTCCAATGATAAACTTCATGATGGGTGATTATGCATCTTTTTTTGTGAGTGCTTGGCCATCTAGTTGTAAGAAGCATTTCTGTTGTAGGGCCATTTCCTGATCATTGGCTACCTCGAACGCTAATTTCTGGGTATGTTATCAATCATGTTTACTTCGTAAATATAAACTAGGAAGAAGAAGGCAGTTCACAAGACCCCAACTACAGATGACAAAAGGCTTCAAAGCACTCTGAAAAGAATTGGGGTGAACACTATCCCTGCTATAGAAGAAGTCAATATTTTTAAAGATGACATTGTCATCCAGTTTCCTAATCCAAAAGGTAAATAAAAATTCACATTGCTTGAGAAAATGTCTCTTGTATATCATGTGGTAAAGATCTCATCTGATATCCAACTTATTTTGTTTCTTATTCAGTGCAAGCTTCAATTGCAGCCAATACATGGGTGGTCAGCGGTTCTCCCCAGACTAAAAGTACAGTTGTTTGTCCTACTTGTATCTCATTATTGTACTAGGATAGGATAATACATCTTCTAAATTGAGGATAAAATGTCAAAAAGAAAGATTTGGTAGTACTTCGGTTCTCTGTTTGCAGTGATCTTGTTCAGAGTAGCTAGTAATTCACATTGGTGCTTAAACAAGGCAACCATGTAGGTTACAGAGATGCACAAATATTCACGGTTTAAAACATACCTTTTCATTCAAATTTGTAATATGTGTATATCTTCTCCATTATTTTCTGTATCTGAAAGTTTCTGCATGAATGCAACTTATCTTTGTGGTTTTCTTGGTGACAGAACTTCAAGATTTGCTACCTGCAATCATCAACCAACTAGGTATGTGCTATTTGATGATATGATGTATTTATGAAAATGTGATAAGTGCTTTCTAGTAGAAATACCAGTAGTTGCACACGAAAGATGTTTTCTTCAGCATAATGTGTTACTGGTTACAAACTTCTTTGGATTGTACTTGTAAATTTTTGAGATGCCTCATGTAAATGACTAGCATCAGCATTCTAAATAGATCATATCGAAACAAATACTGTTTCTTGCTCTTTCCTGCCATATTTCTATTTGAGGATATTTATTTGTAGCTGTTACGTATGACCTTCTTAGCATTTTAGATGCAAGATGTCTCATTGGGTCACTTGCTACAGCAAGATGCCCACTTCATTGTTGTATATCTAAGAAGAGTAGCTTTTGAACAGAATGAATTTCTAGCAAATTTATATTTGTGAGCCACTATTTACTCAATCATTACTTTGCTTAGGCCCCGATAATTTAGAGAACTTGAGGAAGCTTGCAGAACAGTTCCAGAAACAAGCACCAGCTGCTTCTGCTGCTACGGGTGAAGAAGATGATGATGATGTCCCAGAGCTGGTGCCTGGAGAGACATTTGAAGAGGCTGCAGAGGAAAAACAAGCTTCATAATCGCAATACTCGAGGGCAACTCTAGTCTTTTTCTCTCAGTTTTCTTGATCATCGTTACTTATCAGTTGTGATTTGGTGATAGTACCATAAGTCAACTCCTCCAGCCTATTCTAACTAGGAAGACTCTTGTCAGAGGTCGTAATCTTTGTTCCTTTTGCATGCTTGCGATGTTCTCAGCCGAGGTAACGAGTTGTATGAAGATTTGCAGTTTGCTTAGAAAACACAGTAATGTTGGGACAGGTCTTCATCAACTTGTATCAATGTAATGGTCTATATTTTGGCTTTCCTTGATTGCTGGATGATATTTGATTGATCATTCTGTGGGGATTAGTGAGATCATCAAAGCTTTTTCACTTCTCATGGTGATGGCGAAATGCATGTTCAAAAACAGAACATATCACTACTCATTGACCGCTGATAGTTCTGTACTAGAATCTCATCTTCTAGAATGCTTAAATGCCCGAGGTTTCCATGAGCAACTCTCCTCGTGGAGTCGACGGAAGGGAGGCCAAGCCAAAGCAAGCCCACAAGCGTCAGGGTCGTCCTTCTCTCTCGCCCTTTTGAGTCCCCATCTCTTATCCCTTTCGTTTCGTTTACCAGAACCAGGGTCCCTCGACTGATCACGATCCATATCTTCCACTACTACTCATCAGATGGAGATCGGATGGCTCCAACGAGCCCTCTCCTCCACGCCATCAGGTCTTGTCCGTCGAGGGAAGTCTCGCCCACAGAATTGGCATCCCCTCTACGGAGTACGTCGAACCGACCGCTGCTCGCATCTTTCATCAGCTCATCACTGACACGGCATGCCGGAAGATCACACCACCGTACTCCCCACATGTCGCCGCGGAATCGCCCCTGCGAGCACGACACCCCGTCGGATGGAGATCAGACGGCTCCAACCAACCCTTTGCTCCTATGGCCACTCCCTGGTCCGATGGGCCCCACAACTCTTGGCGCAGATCTGACGCAGCGGGTCCCGCCGAAGCTGGACCGTCCGGTCGCTTCTCTTTTGGCCGGCGACACGGGGCCCCATCATACGGTGGACACGTGAACACTCAGCGGTCCCGTCACCTTCCTCGGGAACCTACTCCACCTTTGAACTTTTCCCACCCCCCTTTTCCGCTGTAGAACTATAACGTCCCGAGTCGTCTTAAACGTCACCGGAGAGTGACGGAATCAAGACGACCGTGATATAGGTGACGCCGCTACGGTAGCTTTTGTCGGATGACGTGTCGGGTGTCGGTCGTCATCTAAAAGTAATTATTTTATCTGCTATTGTTGTCGTCGTCTTCCACTTCCGCCATCCAATTCGCCTTTCGTCGTCGGAGGATCTATCGGTAAAGCGGACTTAATGCCTTCATTCTGTAGTAGTAATTTAGCCAAACGGCTAGAGAGTCATCAATTAGTCTAATCTTGTGAGGCCTTATAAGTAATTAGTCACGGGAGCATGATTTTGTAGCACCAGAGCATCAGCTGTACAAAAAAATTTCTCTTTTTATGCAGCGTAATTCTTTTATTAGAAGTTACCATGGTGGATTAGAATTTGACCCTAACGAGTCAAAAGCAATTTGGAAAAGTTATGACAATTCAGTAGCATTGGGAATAAAATTGCGTACTATCACATGTGTTCTTATTATGAAGTACCAAAAATGATGAGGTTTCTAATTATTCAGTCAGTGTACATAAAAAGACAAGATTTGAAAACAATCCAAGCAATAATACTCTTGATTGAATAAATAAACAACTCATTTCAAATCAGTTCAGTTTACTGTTTCTTTTGAAGTCAATTCAATTTTGTCCTCTTAATCACCATTCCTTTCCCTAATAAGCTTTCAAATTCTAAGGTTTCTGATCTTACAAACAACCAATTCAGATCTTCATATTTCTATTTACCAGATCATGACAGAAATTAGAGGTGTCAAAGTGAATATATTACTTATACTAATGAACAATTTGCTGTTGTTGGTTGGTGAAGGTGAATACTCTTTCTTTTTATTATTGTCCTTTGCCTTCCCTGTTCTTTTCATGCATTACTTCTTCGTGTGATTTGTTTAGTCTTTATCATCTTTTTAACTTCAGTAAATCTTCCCCTCCACTTTCATGGCACCACCAGCATTTGAGTATGACTCCTGTTGGAGACAAGCAGTGCGGTGCCCCTCTACTCTTCATCATTCTTATTATATATGATGAGTGCACAAAAAAAAGGAGAGAGAGAGAGAGAGAGAGAGAGCGCACTGACATATAGCTGTTGCTCTGTTCATCTGATCACGCCTGACACATCTGACTCTTTTCCTGAGGAGGAACGGAGGCTTTTGATGCCAACAAGAGAGAAGTCATCTCGCATTTGTTACTCGGTCACACCCAAATTAAAGGGGAGAGAGCCGTCTCTTTCCAACGGCTACTTCTCATCTTCTGCCTTGCCTCTCGGTTCGAACCTTTCCTTGTGTGATTCTTGTGTATAATGTTGCTGTCAGGGGAGGAAAAAAAAAAGGTTTTTGATCTCTTGTATCATCTTCCGATTTCTTGTTCCTTGTTTCTTTAGAATCTGTGCTTCCATTGGAAGGGCATTATAAGGTTCCACTAAATAACTACGTTGATCTTTTTGTTAGAGGAGAGTTGTTAGAGAAAAGGAAGTCTTTTGATCGTCTTGTCTGTTTAATTCTTTTACTTGAATATAAATTTCTTCTTTAAAGGATCAAAGAAAGAGAGCTTCGAGTAATTGTCTTGCAGTAAAAGGGTTGATTCTTCAGGGTTGTGAAGCCAAATTTGGGGTTTTGCAGGCCGGAGATTTGCAGTGCTCGCATGAATAAACACAATAGCTTGCATTAGTAATAATATCTTCATCCCAGGTATCCTTTCTCTTTTAAGTGTCTTTACCCAGAATTTTCTAGACATTTAGATGCATCGAATGCTTTAAATTTTAGTTCTGATGCATTCGAGTTTTTATCCAACTGATCAGTAGTGCATTTTCGGAGTGTCGTTCCAATGATTCATAAAAGTAGATTAATTGTTAGGCAATAGTTCTGTTCGTTGCAGCGCATTAGAATTTAATGTAACGATTCCTTTCTGATAATTTATCTTCAAGTTTTGGATGATTGCTGTGAACCTTTTGATGAAGCAGGCTCTGCAGTGTGAGTTGGTGTTGGCTGTTCCTGTGGGGGGTAATCGATAGCATCTGAAATGGAGGGGATAGTAATGCAGGTTGAAATTTTCATCTTTTGATCCTTATGTTTCAACCATTTTTCATTCTGAAAAGGAAATGAGGCACTTTGTTTGCCTGGTTCTAGTGATAATCTCATCTGGAAATTAATAGTTCTTGGTGAAGATCTAACGGGAATGCATATAAAATTTTGTGACTTGTGCCGATAACTAGAGGATTAGCAAGCAAGCTGTCACAAGTTCTGTGTCATAGAGCAGTCTCTAGGTGCATTGTATGGCTAAAGTATAACATAATTATGAGAGGAACCCTTCTTGGAAAATGTTGAGATGTCACTCTCAAAGAACTGCGATAATTTTGTAATGACCTGTGCAATTTAGGAGAGGAATAGTCTATACTGCAAACCAATGTCAACATAAGTGTACATAAAGTTTACATTCTGTTCCTCTTGTAGTATCATAGAATTTATGAAGCATCAACTTTCCAATATGGCATCATAAATCGACTACCTGTTCATTGTAGGTGTTCATTCTTAACAATTGTTTGGATTTTCTGCACAAAATGTATATATTCTTTTCATATATGGCCCATTTATCCAGGGACACAGGATAATGTGAGTATGCATAATGTTTCATCTTCTCACGTTGCAGTATCTTTTAGTACTTTCTTACAATTGCTTTTCAATGTAATTTGTCGCAGGGTGAAGTTACCTCCATGGATAGAGCAGGAAACATAGTATTAGATATTGAGAGCCTCACACAGTCATCTGACAAGTGCTCTGGAAGCCCAAAGATGACTGTAAGTAGTCGTAAGGCCTAATGCAATTATCATGGATTGGTTTTGGAACTGCCTCATAACATCCCATTTCTACACATCGGTACTCAATTGTTGTTCGTTTAAGGAATTTCATATGGTTTTTGTTTTTTTTTTTCTCTATAACAGAAAGCTTTATCTCGTAAAGGATCATCCCGTATGGAGAGGCGGAATGGTGAGGAGCAAGATGCAGATGAGACAACCAAAAAGGTTACTAAAGGTATGGAGTGTGTGGACCGCTGAAACCCACCATTTAGAACATTTAGATCAGGAGACCGGGCACATGCAATTAGCATGAAAAGTGAGTTGGTTCATGCTTTAGCTTTGTCTCTGCATATTATATTTCATAAAAAGATGCAAAAGACGAGAAGTTGCAGCAAGTTAGTACTTGAAAACATTCCACTGCATGTGATGTTAGATTTTATCCTTTCCAATATTTCTCAAAAGAAACCTTGCTGGCTTTTCTGCAAGAAGCATCAAATCGCATGATTCCTGGTAACATTCATAACATATGTAATGTATAAGTTTGTTGTCCTTATCTGCTAAAAATGATTCTGTGGTGTTTTCTGTACCTTTTGATCTCAAATTTGCTGGTGTGGCTCATTCTAAAAGTAATGATCAACTTCATGCCGCAATAACTAGATCTTAAAAAGTGAAACTCTCTGTTTCCTCCACTGCAGTGGTGTGCTATCATCTGGAGCAGTTTAAGCAGTCCTCAGTGCCAAATAAAACTCTTATAATTGTACCTACTTCAGCGAATGCTTCTATTTCAGATGCTGGAGATGGAAGGCTTAGGAAGTTCAATCATTTGACAGCCATCAACCCCAGGAGAATCCTTCTCCTTTTGGCATCTTTGTAAGTATCATCGGCCTTTATCTCGACTATTCAATCCATGCTCTCTCGACATGATGAGTGATTTCAAACTTTGTACAATGCAGCAAACAAAACTTGCTAACTCTATGGAGTTTATATGTCTTGTATAAGTAGTTTGACTTTTCTAGCCACGTGGTTATATCTAGATGAACCACTGTAACTGAACAAACTGCAGCTAAATCCCAGTGTAATTCACAAATTTTGTTCCATTTTCCATCCTTCACAAAATAGATCACTTCTGGAAACTGGAAAGAGATATATAGAGTTAATTTCAACGGCCAAAATTTAAGCCTCTCTTGTTAAATTATTGTCATAGATACAGCTCCATCCATCATTCATATGCCTTGCACCACTCCAGCATCTGATAATGCAGAAATGTCACAAATGAAAATGATTTTGGCTAATTTAAGGGTAACTGAGATGTTTGTATAATAGGGCAATAAACATATAGGACAGGCCTTGTACCTGGCAGCCTTCAGTACAAGAAGCACCTCACTTATGATGGTCCTTATTGCTGCAACTTTATTAAATGAGACGAGGAATAATAAGTATGAAATTTCATCCGACTCACACACAGTGGTCCTGACTTTTGGGCCATAACACTGCTAATTTTCTGATTCATGAAAGCAGATAGGCTGGCTGTCACTCAGACAATTGCAAACCAACCTAACAGGGGTTTCTTCTTTACTAAGATTATTCATGCTGCACATATGGACAGAATGTGTTTCATCTGAAGATGAACATGGATACATATTTTCTTTGCCCAAGGCAATTGATGCTAGAATAGTGCATTGTCTTCTGTTGCCAGGACTCCAAAAATCAGGATCAGTGCTCTTTGCATGAACTTTGATGTCGAAAAATTTTAGAAAGCAAAATTTATTTGATGAGAAGGTTTTGGGGGACATTTTTGCAATAATCAAACGAACACAAATGAATGATGTAAGAGAGAATTTTGGATCAAAAAGTGATTTAGGCCATGTCAACTTAATGATCCAAACAATTGATCTTGATCTAAATCTTGATAGGTGTTTGTAAGGTCCATCATGTTTTATTTTTTGTATTAGTAATCAATTCAATATATGTTTCTTGTTGTTCAGATTTTGCTTAATTATTTTGCCTAGTTGATGTATATTATATAAAGTTTCAAAATATATAATCTTTATTTCTAGGATTTTGAACATAGATAGTGCCCAATGGGGAAGTCGTCTTGATTCCAAACCTCATGATTGACTTTGATCAGACAAAAACAAGGTTCCACGAGGCTTCTAGGCTCTCAATATACTGGATGAACACATACAATCCTTCGTGTCTTACTGAATGTATCTCTCAGTTCAATAGTTTGGTATTGTTTTAGATATAATTACACCTTTATCATTGTACAATTTTGGTAATAATAATCTAGTTCCAGATGTTTGCCTTATGAATAAAATGTGGCTTCTTTTTCTTCACATAGACAACTTATATTAATTTACTTTTGTAAGGGATTAGTTGTTCCCTCAGTGTCCCTTGAGAACACTCATCTAAGTCATCCCTTGGTCCATGTTGCTAAAGCTGTCTTCAACTAATGTGGTCCAAGTTAACACCTGCCATTATTCATGGACTTGTATGGTGATTAGGCTTCATCAAAATAGGTGCACAGAACACTAAACACAGTTTTGTGATACTTGTTTGGCTGCTTTTCAAGATAACAGAACCATCTGTATAGAAAACTGGTTTTTTATACATTTCCATGATAAAGCTGCTGACAACCCCGAATTAGTTTTCATATGGATCAAAGTTTAAAACATTAGATTGTGTATTATATGCTGTATCAATTGTTGACTCCTAATTCATACATTCTAAAACATCAGATTGTATCTTTAGTGTATCAATTGATAACACTAAAGGGTACCTCTAGAGGCTGACACTTTAAAACATTAGATTGTGTAATATATGAACTGGTGTATCAATTGTTGACTCCTAAGCCATACATTTTTCTGAGAGATGGTGAAAGTGTATCAATTGATAACGCTAAAGAGCATCTCTAAAGGCTGACACTTTAAAACATTAGATTATGTAATGTATGAACTGGTGTATCAATTGTTGACTCCTAAGCCATACATTTTTCTGAGAGATGGTGAAAGATTGCTAATGTTTGCCTGTCGTTCACAGGTCTAGCATGGGGACAATGATTCTTATATATTTCACGCTTGCAATATATTGGCGACAAAGCTTTAGTTGACAGCTAGCTTACCCATTGGTGTTCTGTCCAGATGATCACAGTTGACACATCGAAGGCCAGACTTTATATTAGGTGTTGAATGAATATCTGGACCAGGAGGCAGAATATCTTTCACATGAAAGATACCATTTCTGTGCATATGAGCAATTAGTGATAATGAGTACCTGCATAGCGAATTTGGTCTAGATGCTGTGCCAATTCACTGCTGTGAAATGTTGGCAAGTCAGTGAGAGTATTATCTTGCTTTAAGGCTTTGATCCGTTGGACATCTTTCTTTTCCTCAAGGCAGTGTGCTTGAAATGATTGATAACATGGAACATATCTGTGAGTTAATCTAGCTGGTTTTTTTGCTTGCCATATATAATTGGCAGTCCAATGTAGATAGGCTTTGCTGTTCGAATATTTCCAGGTTATCTATTGGATTGGGAATGGTACTGATTTAGATGATTTATGATCATAAGCTACTATATGACATCCTTTGACATGCAGGATTATCTTGAGAATGGTTTATGTCTATAAAAATTCCATGTTTGTGATGTTTAAAATTAGAAGTTCTGACAGTGTGTCATGGACTTAGCTGGTTTTGTCTAAGTCGTGCGGCACCCTTGCGTATCCGTTCGCAAAGGTCAGTCTCCCCGAAGCCTCTCATGTCCCTTAGGACCCACAAAAGAGAGAACGAGTTAGAGAAAACATCTCATTCAGGATCCACAAGCAAACATTTTCGAAAATAATTCATAAACAATGTAAATTATAAGCAGACATTACAAGCTCTGAACAGTTGCACAACAAAGGGTAAAATGATCCACTATAAATCGAAAATCTCTTACACGTATCCACATGATACAATCTTTATTTACAAGCTTAAAGCGACCATCAACCTAACTAAAATGAGACTATTAAGCATTCGATCGTCCCTCTACATGTTGTGCAGAGCATGAACATACAAAAAGACACGGATATATATAAGCATTACATCAAACATCCTGTTTAGAAGTTTCTCGTGACAAATGTGAGAGCAGGATTTCTTTCGTAGGTTTTAGTGATGGGCCGAAGATGCACATTAGACCTATAGACATATGATGTGTATGATCCAAGCAACACAATGGAAATTATCATGGTATTGTTTTCCTAAAATTTGTCAAGGATAGATTTTCATCCTTACTTTTCCAAAAATGCGTTCCACATTCATAGTATGTGCCAAGATCTAGTCTGTTTAATGCCTTTGTAGTACTTGCAGCTAACTGTATATTTGTATTAATATACACCTGTATTCACAGAGAACATTCTGGCCCTTCTGATTACTTTGTGCTGTTGTTGTTCTCATCAACATGAACATTGTGATCAACAATCCAGATAGTAACAGTGGGCAAGATATATTTGTTTCTTTTGCTTGAGTTGCAAATGCTACTGGATATTTGTTATTGTTCTCTACCGGATATGACAGTGTTATGTTTTACTGAAGTCTTGAAGTCTGAATGATAAATGTTTTGTGATAGAGATCCATTGTGAGTTTAAGAAGGAAGTAGTGATGCTGATGCATGAGCTTTCCTTCCTTTTCTGAGGGTTTGTTTCTCTGGGAAGAAGCTTTTCTTCTATTTCTGAGTCACCTGAATCCTACTTTCAGAACATCTACCTGTACTTTCTCTCTCTCTCTTTCTCTGACAAATCATGAACTTTTATCTCACAGCATGAGCTCAGCAGGAGGTCCGTTGGACATCTGACACTCATTGAGGAGTCAACAAAGTGCTGGAATTTGCTATCAACTGATCTGAGTGCTACTCCATGACCTACACATCTGACTCAACATCACAGCTAATCTCAGGAAATGGCAGACATACACATCTGAGTGCTACTCCATGACCTTCCCACTGCATGGCACAGTTCACAGCACTCAAATCCATTGGCCATCCAAACACTACGAGCAATGATTTCCCTGACCAGCCATTGCCTTGGCTCAGCCAATGAACTTCCATGGACATATACAAACAATGATTTCCCTGATCAGCCATTGCCTTGCCTCAGCCAATAGACTTCCATGGCCATACTAATCTATCCCAACAAGACATGACAGCTTCCACTCAGACAAAGCATGGAATCCACTAGCAGGATAAGACCTGCGCTTCACCATTGGAGAAACTGAGCTTTTCAGGTCTGCCCATAGGAAAGCAAATCAAAGCATCCACGAGATGAAGCTTCAAAGCCTTTTAAATTACCCTCCTTGAGGCAACTTCTCTCCAGGTGTACCTCACCAGAGCATGATAATATAAACTATCTCCATCAGTTGACACTCATCAAGTGCCACCAAAATGTTCTTTGGCAATTGATCCTATGGGAACCCAACTAGTTTTGTTAATCATATCCTCAAACCTTTTCAATGTGGTAGTGATCGCAGGTCTCAGCAGCACGCAGTCCATCCTCCACCACCACCACCACCACATGCCATTCTGCCCTCTGGTCACCATTAATGATCAATCAGACTACTTGTTGGTGCTCCATGCAGTGTTTGCCTCAAGTTCATCACCGATTACAGAGTGGAAAGAAGGCCTTTGCCATGCATCAGATAACACTGAAAGCAGTGACGAACACAGAACCCTCCCCACATGATTCTATCAATGGCTATGCAAAGAGGCTGTCCTTCTCTTCCATCCTTTTTCTCCCCATGTGTTTGATATCGGTTCCTGTCCGAGAACAGTGACCACTGTCAACTTGCAAGCAAAGCTTTTGCCGATGACTGCACTGCAGGTTCCTCCTCCCTTTGACTAGAGCCAGAAACATCCTAAAAGTCATGGCAGAAGAAAGAGATTTGGTTTGATTTGGGGGAATATCTTGCTTTGCTTCAAAGCAATGCGAGTCCATTTCATTGGCCTTCCCCTTTCAGGATCATGACTTCTTTCCATTCAGAAAAGACGATTAGAGAGAGAATTAGAGAGATGGTCAAAATGAGGTGGGAGTTTTGTATCATCTGCTGATCCCTCAGCTTCTTTGGATGGAATAATGAAGTGCAACAGTTACATTCAACCTTTCTCAACTAAGCAACAAAATTTATGGAATGATTATGTGGATTACACTTCAACTTAATACTCATACATTACTGTGAAAAATTACTTGTATAAAATACATAAAAAAATATATTAATTAAATTTATTGACACTAATTAAATCCAGACTAATTTATAAATGAAATAAAAAATTCATCTTGAAACCAAGAATTCAACTTAAAATAAAATGCCTACTCACAATGTCAATCCAAATTACATCAGCCTATGCATAAAAAAGGTAATCTAAATTATAATATGACCAATAGTTCATCTAATTTATAATATTACCATGATTCAATTATTACACATAATTTTAAGGAGAGAGATTTTACACACATATATATATATATATATATATATTGTCTTATAAAAAAAATATTTATTTGGAGGATACACACTTACCACCTCATATAGAACATAAAATTTCTAGTGACCCATATTAATTTATTGGTAGTATCATCAAACCGGCACACTTGTCGAGTTTACTGATCCTAATATAATACGATGGATTAGTTGAGGCAATGTGAATGATTAGGAAGAGGATTAGATCAAAGACATAGGTTTCCTTCAACGTTAACCTACCCACCTATCGCCATAGACGAAGAAATGTACACACTTCCTACTTCCTCTGCATGCATATATACATGTTGCTAATTTACGTAGTGTACATTTCAAGCAATAGATTGCGACATCAAAGAGATGTGTTCACGCAAGAGAATTAAATTAATTCGATGTTGATCGATCCATTTGAGTGATGAATTAAAAGAATAATCCTCCTTTTATCCCTTTGCTAACAAACAAAAGAAACGAAAAGGAAACTAACTAAGATGCCTCGTAACCTATTGAGCACACACACCTTTATCTCTAATCTCTTCTTAATCTAATCCTTAACCTTCTTAAGTACTCTCCCAACAAAGATAATTGTGATGTTTTTCCCCAAAAATAAAATCCAAATAATGGGTCCACTTACAAACACTGGTCCATCATGTCGTCGTCATCACATTGATTGCGTAAATTTACATCCATACGAACAATACAAGACCGGTTTTGTACCGAATTCAGTTGTTGTTTTTTGGTGGGTAGATTTGATGTTTGGTATATAACTGAAGTCAAACTTTACAGTTTATATAAGACTATTACATAGAAAACTAATAGAGCACGTGTGTCTTTAAAAAGTGAGGTAGACGAATTTAATCTTAAGATGAATTTAATGATTAGAACTTAGGTTATCATCAAATTAGCAATATGACCGACACCCACTGTAGGAAAAGCAAAGTCAAAACCACCAAACGAACCAGTACGCATCGACGGGGTCATAACATGTTCCTCCGGACCATCCTAATAGTCAACTCTCCCAGCGCAGAGAACCCGTACTCCGTCCCACTCCGTTGTCAGCTTCGCGTAGGAACATGATAACTAAAAGGGGTGGATGGATAAAGGCGAATCGAAACAGTGGGCGTTGAGCTGTGCGGTCGGTCACCGCCGTCGTTGCAAGTCGGGAATTAGGCGAGCCGCCAAAGAAAAAAGAAAAAAGGCCGCGCCGCACGTGTCGGGCCACCGACCCTTTGACCGTTGACCTTTTATGGCAACCATCTCGCCGCTCGGCGGTCACCGCCAAGTGCCCGTCTCCACGGCTTAACGTTCTTTACCTTTATGGTTGCCCACTCGCGCCAATTTTGGACCAAGTGGAAGGGTTGAACATTTCGATCGGAAGTATTAAATATGGTGGAAAAATGGAAAGCTGGTGGAAGGACAGCCAAAGGGTTGAATAGATGATAGAGGAGGAGTCAAAACCAACCATCCCTCTTTCTCTCTCTATCTTCTGTTGTCTGCTCTGTGCTTCCCAGATTGAGATGAAGTAAGATGGATGGTGGAGTTTTGTGGATGTCAATTGGTAAAAGTGTCTGAGCCTGGCTAAAAGTCCTAAGCGTTGCTTCAAGGATAACAGTGTCTCCTTCACCAATCTCTTGATGTTTTCTGTTCTTCTTCTGCTGGATGTCTACTACTCTTGCTTTTATGGCAGGATTCTTGCTTTGACAAGCTCTGGCTCTAGCCATCAGCTGTTATGAGGAGGGGAGGAGACGAGTTTGTCTGTGTTTTGATGCAAAGATTAGTGCTTTTGTGCTTCTTCATCTTATTCCGAGCTGAGCTCACCAATTCCCAGAACCAGAGCTGCAACTCCGGCGACCTGAATGCCCTGCGGGGCTTCTACAGGGGTCTGAAATCAGAGGCGATAGGTTGGAGCATCGATGCCTCTTCTTCCGATTGCTGCAGCTGGGACGGCGTTTCTTGCGGGGATTCCTTCGACTCGGGACGGAGGGTGATTGGGTTGGATCTCCAGAACAAGAGCCTGAAGGGATCCCTGTCTGATTCCTTGGCAGAGTTGGATCACCTCTCATGGCTTAACCTCTCTTCTAATGTTCTTCATGGCACTGTTCCATCAGGGCTGTTTAACCTCAGCCGATTGAAGCGCCTTGATCTCAGCGTGAACAAGATTTCCGGATCGATTCCGGCGGACTTGCACCTTCCCTCGATCGAGTTCTTCAACGTCTCTTACAATGCTTTCGGTGGCGCTCATCCGAATCTTGCTGGGTTGACGAAGATGGTGGTGTTCGATATCAGCTTCAATGAGTTCTCTGGCACCATTGACACTACCATCTGCAATTCTTCAGCTGGAATCCAAGTCCTTCGGTTCTCCATGAACTTTTTCTCTGGTGAATTTCCTCTCGGCTTCGGTAACTGTGCTTCCCTTGAAGAGCTCTCCATTGATATCAATGCTGTGTCTGGGACTTTGCCGGAAGATTTGTTCGAGCTGCCATTTTTGAGGAGGTTACACTTACAGGAGAACCAGCTCTCTGGTTCACTGAGCTCGAGAATAGGTAATCTCTCTAACCTTGAGCTACTGGACCTCTCGTTCAATTGGTTCTCAGGAAGGATCCCCAACATCTTCAGTAGATTGAGAAAGCTCGAGTATTTCTCTCTTCAGTCAAACAGTTTCAGTGGTCATCTTCCTTACTCCCTGTCGAACTTGTCGCCACTTAGAACGCTCAACCTGAAGAACAATTCGCTGATCGGTGAGATCACTCTGAATTGCACGGCCATGAATCATCTCGGCTCACTCGATCTCGGCTCGAATCTGTTCGCCGGCTCTGTTCCTTCTGATCTTTCTGATTGTGTGGAGCTAAAGACTTTGAATCTCGCCAGGAACAATCTCGTCGGCGAAATTCCAGTCAGCTTCAAGAAGCTCACTTCGCTATCCTACCTCTCACTCTCCAACAACAGCTTGTCCAACATATCTTCCGCATTGACGATCCTGCAGGAAATCCAAAGCCTCACCGGTTTGGTACTCACCAGGAACTTCCAGGACAGCGAGAGGATTCCCATGGATGGGATTCGGGGGTTTCCCAACATCCAGCTTCTTGCTATCGCAAACTGCGGCCTTTCCGGATCGATACCACCATGGTTGTCTGGTTTCACCAAGCTCAATGTGCTGGACTTGTCATGGAATCATTTGGAAGGGATCATTCCTGCATGGATAGGACATCTTGATCATCTTTTCTATCTGGACCTGTCGAACAATTCGCTGGGTGGAGAGATTCCCGATAGCTTGGCGCAGATGAAGGGCCTGATCTCTGGCAGCGCCTCGCAGCCTGGACCTCCAACAGAGGACTTCCCTTTCTTCGTCAGGAAGAACATTAGCGGGAAGGGATTGCAGTACAATCAAGTCAGCAGCTTCCCACCATCTTTGATCCTGTGTCAGAACAGGCTTTTTGGGCCAATCTTGCCCGGGTTCGGGAACCTCAAAAGGCTACTTGCTTTCGATCTCAGTAGGAACAGGCTATCAGGGACGATTCCGGAGGAGTTGTCGGGGATGGCGAGCTTGGAGACTCTGGATTTGTCGCGCAATGATCTCACCGGAAGCATTCCTTCCTCGCTCAACAAGCTCAACTTTCTGTCAAGTTTCAGGGTGGCCTACAATAATTTGTCCGGCCCGATCCCTGTCGGAGGGCAGTTCTCGACCTTCTCGAGCTCTGATTTCGAGGGGAATCCCGGTCTCTGTGGCTTTCACTTGAATCCATGTGATGCGGGAGGACATGGAGTTTCTGCACGGAGTGTTAGCCGAAGGCGAAGGAACAGAGGTGTGATCATAGGACTGGCCTCCGGCATTGGACTCGGCACGTCGTTCCTTGTCGCTTTCGCTTACTTTCTCGTGTCGAGGACTCGCCATGGTCGACAGGAAGACAGCTTGAGGGTGGCGGCGGATTCGAACGGGGATCCGGAAGCGGCGGGGTCGAGATTGGTGCTTCTGTTTCGGAACATGAACAGCAGTGAGCTAACCATCGGCGACATCTTGAAATCCACCAACCACTTCGACCAATCCAATATCATCGGGTGTGGAGGTTTCGGCCTGGTGTACAAGGCAACTCTACCAGATGAGAGAAAGGTGGCGATCAAGCGGCTTTCCGGCGACTACTTCCAGATGGAGAGGGAGTTCCAGGCCGAGATAGAAACGCTCTCCCGAGCTCAGCACAGAAACCTTGTGCTGCTTCAAGGATACTGCAAGATCGGCAGCGACAGGCTTCTGATCTACTCCTACATGCAAAATGGGAGCTTGGATTTCTGGCTGCATGAGAAACCCGACGGGGGATCGATACTGGACTGGGAGAAGAGGCTTCGGATAGCTCAAGGAGCAGCAAGGGGATTGGCATACCTGCACCAATCATGCGACCCGCACATACTCCACCGCGACATCAAGTCCAGCAACATCCTGCTCGACGACAACTTCGAAGCTCATCTGGCTGATTTCGGGCTTGCGAGGCTCATCTTGCCCTCCGACACCCATGTCACGACCGACTTGGTTGGGACACTAGGCTACATTCCTCCCGAGTACGGCCAGTCCTCGGTCGCTACTTTCAAGGGCGATGTCTACAGCTTTGGGGTTGTTCTGCTGGAGCTGCTCACCGGGAAGAGGCCAGTGGATATGTGCAAACCAAAGGGAGAGAGGGAGCTGATCTCGTGGGTGCTTCAGATGAAGAAGGAGAAGAGGGAGGCCGAGGTTTTTGACCCACACGTATTCGATAGAATGCTTAGCCTGCAGCTGATGAAGGTGCTTCAGATTGCTGGTCTTTGCCTGAGCGACTCTCCTAGGTCCAGACCGCCGTCGAAACAGCTAGTTTCATGGCTCGATAACATCGGCACAGATTGACACCATTTGCCAAAACGAAGGCAAGTCACTCATCTCTCTTTTTGAGATCAGGAGGATTGGCTTCAGACTCGAAAGCTGTGCTAATCTGAAGAAGGAAGCTTTTCCCTGCATACAATGATCAGGTAGGAGGTACGTATAGCTTTTCTCTTCCTAGTTACACTTATATGTGCTCGAATCGAGACTCGATATAGCTGCTGCAACTTGAGAGACGAGCTATGCACATCTCTCCATTTTTGTTTATAGAAATAAAGGATCATTAAATGTCGGGGCAAAATGCCAAATATTCCTTCTCTTTTATGATCTTAGCACAAGAGTGATAGCATCATCATCTCCATTGTGGTTGCTTTACGATTGATTCATCGAGGGCTTGCATGCAGGAAAATGATCCAAAACATTCCTTTGCCGTAGAATAATTTCAACCATGCAGGTTACCAAAGTCAAGCTTAAAAAAGGCTAATTTTATTTATAGATTGACGAGGGTAATAACTGCGATAAGACACATATGACGTCAATCGTTTCAAATGACGTCTCACAGCACCAGGTCAACGCAGACCGGAGCGCCGACCGAGGAGCAATAATGCCCTGCTCAGGCTCCGTTCTTCACGCCACGCCAACACCAATGTCAGACGTTACCAGCCTGCCCCCTGCAAACGGGCACGTCAGGACACAGTAAGCTGCCTTATAAATACCCCTGCATTCCGAACGGAGAAGGGGGACAAGAAAAAGGAATTCTTCATCCGAAATCCCCCTTCGCCTCAACTAACTTGATCGTCGGAGGGGTCGGGTCGAGAACACCGACCCGACCATTATGCAGGTAGAAGGCCGGCGGTCCCCGTCAAACGCGAAGACGAGTTCATGCTCAGAGGAGACAACGACACCGCACTCCACCACCTCGGCAGACCCAAAGCCATCCCGTGAAGATCCCACGTCACCCAGACCCGAACCGAGCCACGTCGGCCCCGAGGCCACGACTCAAGGTTGTTTACACTAACATTTTGGCGCTAGAATGAGGGCCCGGAATGTCAAGGGATCACCAGGGAGGCTTTGACGAGCCCGTGGTTGGGGGATCACAACCGATCGGAGATTTGGGGGAACTCCCCCCACGTGGAGAACCCCATGACGAAGGCCCCGCCATGATCTAAGAACGCTATTGGCAGATATTCAATGATCCGGGCCTGTCGCCTCCTGACGGCGCCCCTACTGCCCCATCGCCCATGTCATCCGAGGCCTTCCATGACCTCACCCATCAAGTCCGAATTCTAACCAACATGGTGCAGTCCATTATTCTCCTTGTTTCCCGTCCACCACGCCCCTCGGTTGTCCAACCGTTGCGTCGATAGGAGCCACCCATTCAGGCTCCCACACCGTCTACGGAGCTCCCTGCTTCACCTCGGGTCCTGTTACCCACACCTGGGGGCCGGGCAACGGTTGACCCAAGGGGCCACCTCGAACCTGAAGCATTATCTTCGGATTCCACAAATTCCCTGTGAGCCCAGCTGCGCTTCGTCAATCAACGGCTCGACGATGTGCAGAAGGAGGTCCGCAGGGCAAGAGGGGAGTTTGGGGAGGACATGCGTCAGGGACCCCCGTTCACGCCTGAGATACTGGACCATGTGGTTCCCCCAAACTTTTGACTCCCCACCCTGGACGCTTACGACGGTTCCACCGACCCGGCCGACCATGTTGCTGCCTTTCGCACCCAGATGGCGCTTTACGGAACCTCGGATGCCCTGATGTGCAGAGTGTTCCCTACCACCCTGAGAGGACCCGTCCACGCGTGGTATGGCGGCTTGAAGACCGGAACAATCGCTTCATTCGATCAGCTCATCGAAGACTTTGAGCTCCATTTCGTGGCCTATGCACGGCTGAGGCCTTCCGTGGTGCTACTCCTCGGGCTCAACCAGAGGGAGGACGAACCTCTCTCCCTTTATACGAATCGTTTTGTGACAAGAATCCGGGAATTACCGGACGCTCACCCCTCCCTGTTGATGCAGGTGTTTATGATAGGCTTGCGCCCCTCAAAACTCTTATGGTCCCTCGTGGAGCGGCCCCCCGTCACGGTGCCCGAGACACACCTATGCGGTTTGCCCGCCTGCGTCGTGCTACTCGGCCGCACGATGCCCGAGACACACCTGCGCGGCCAGCCCGCTTGCGTTGTACTCCTCGGCTTCCTGCTCCCGAGACACACCTGCGCGGCCAGCCCGCCTGCGTCATACTCCTCGACTTCCTGCTCCCGAGACACACCTGCGCGGTTTGCCCGCCTGCGTCGTGCTACTCGGCCGCACGATGCCCGAGACCACACCTGCGCGGCCAGCCCGCCTGCGTCATGCTCCTCGGCTTCTTGCTCCCGAGACATGTCACCAAACATGCAACCGCCTTTTTTTTGCTACGAACCTCCACGATATCCGCACCCCTGATAACAGACCGATTAAACGCCAACATTTCGGACAGTCTCTCAGTGCTGGAGCCATGCATCGGACTCCCAAGACAAAAATCGACGCATAGCTTCTTTCCGGGGGGGGGGGAATATGATGAGGGTAATAACTGCGATAAGACACATATGACGTCAGTCGTCTCAAATGACGCCTCACAGCACCAGGTCAACGCAGACCGGAGCGTCGACCGAGGAGCAATAATGCCTTGCTCAGGCTCGGTTCTTCACGCCACGCCAACACCAATGTCAGACGCTACCAGCCTGCCCCCTGCAAACAGTCACGTCAGGACACAGTAAGTTGCCTTATAAATACCCCCGCATTCCGAACGGAGAAGGGGGACAAGAAAAAGGAATTCTTCGTCCGAAATCCTCCTTCGCCTCAACTAACTTGATCGTCGGAGGGGTCGAGCCAAGAATACCAACCTGACCTTTATGCAGGTAGAAGGCTGGCGATCCCCGTCAAACGCGAAGACGAGTTCATGCTCAGAGGAGACAACGACACTGCACTCCACCACCTCGGCGGACCCAAAGCCATCCCGTGAAGATCCCACATCACCCGGACCCGAACCGAGCCGAGCCGCGTCGGCCCCGAGGCCATGGCTCAAGGTTGTTTACACTAACATAGATGCAAGTCAGTTTAATGTTTGGCTATTAAAGAAGGGATAGAAGAACAAGCTATGAACTTCCAATGCACATAAATAGGCCCAATGAAGAGAGAGGTTCATGAACAGGAAACCACTGTTGTCCAGCGAGCTGAACCGTAGCTTAGGATCGAAGCATCAATTCTTATCCGGCCTTCATTCTATCTTAGTATCCGGAATGGTACACCTCTCCCTATAAATAGATAGATTATAAATCCATTAATCATTATTATTTTTAATTATAGGAGAGAAACCAGAACCCATGATATTTATGGAGTTAATAAAAAGTTTACAAGACCAACTACATCCCAAAAATAACAAGATAATAATATTAGTCAGACTAGCAACATAAAGAACTCATGGGCTTCACTAGTAAATGTTAGAATTAGTGCGGTGGAAAACTTTCAACGTTTAAAACTGCGTTCGTATGACAATAGCAATTTTGGTAGAAAAGTCGATTCGTAAATTACTTTAACTTGAGATCAGGTAAGAAGCAGTTAAAACAAATCTATAAAGTCAGTTTGCAGTTATGATGGAAATCGAAATGTAAGCGCAAACTGAAATACGATGTTCGTACGAGAAAAGCGATTTACGTCTAAACACCGATTCAGAAAATACTGAGCTTGGAAACGCAATCGTAAAAGCGCAGAAGGCAGTAAGCTATGAAGGAGGTTTGCAGTAAGGATAATCAGCTCAAAGTAAATGCAAACCAAAGAAGACAGGAGTTTACAGTGGTTCGGTCAATCGTGACCTACATCCACTCCTCTGATTCCTCTTCTGTCGAGGCCACCGGCAACCACTACCGATCTTCCTTCTTACACCCCTCTTCTCCTTTTACTGGGTTTAGGAGACAACCCTTACAAGCACTCACTCTCCTCTCTTAAACAGAATTTTAACACTTAAGCTAGAGGAGGGAAATTCTAGAGATTGCAGTAGTGTTTTCTCTCTTTTAATCTCTCTATGCTTGTATCTTTTACCCAGGGATTGGAGGGATATTTATAGGCTCCAAACCAGTTTGAATTTGGAGCTCAAATCTATCATCTCCTATAATTCCGGGGTCTGGCGGTTGCACCGCATGGCAGAGCTCGGAGATTGAGCCTCTGGGCGGTGCCACCGCTTGTCAGGGGCGGTTGCACCGCCTGGCAGAGCTCGAAGGCTGAGCCTCTGGGCGATGCCACCGCTTGTCATGGGCGGTTGCACCGCTGTCAGAGGCGGTTGCACCGCCCAGCCAGAACTCGGAGACTGAGCCCTGGGCGGTGCCACCGCCGACCCAGGCGGTGCCACCTCTGGGCGAGAGATCTGGGTCCGAATAGGTTGATCCATTCGGCCCAATTTGGTTCTTTCAAGGGCCCAATTGCCCCTAGATTAAGTCAATGGGATCACCTCCCAATTCTAACTTAATCATCGTGCTAACTACGACAATTCTTAAGACTTTTACTACAGCTTGCTCCGGTGCGTCAATTGCTTCTTCCGACGAGCTTCCGGCGAACATCCAACGGTCCTCCGACGATGCTCCTACGGACTTCTGGCAAACTCCTGGACTTGCGATGATCCACTTGGCGAGTTCTGACGAGCTTCTTTTGGCAAGCTCCTGGACTTCTCGGATTTGTTCCCGCAGAACCTCCAACGACCATCCGGACTTCCGTCAAGCTCTCGAACTCCCAACGTGATCATAGTCCTGACTCCGGCGCAACTCCTGTTGCATGTCTTACTTTCATCGTAGTTAATCCTGCACAGTTAAAATAAAACTTCGATCGAGACAATTAATCCTAAGCAATTAACTAAGTTGTTCGGCATGTCATTGGTCCATCGACGCTTCGTCCGATTCTTCGGCGCATCGTCCTCTCCTGCGGCCTATTGCCCAATCGGCCAGTTGACTCCGCAACTCCGATATCCTTGGCACAATACCCGCTCTTCTTGGCCCAATGCTCGAGTCCACGGCCCGAAACCTTCTGTCGATACGTCGATCGGTCCACCGACCCGACGTACAATCTTCTGACATGTTTCTCCAGCACAACATGATTTTTCCTGTTTTAATTGTCTCATCATGATCGAAGCATCCTGCATTACTTAAAACACAAATTAAAATATAAACACATATCAAGTGGTTTCATCATCAGTAATCTTAGTAATGTTGAGGTTATAAATGCCTAGATCCCCATCAGATTTAGATTTAGCAATAGTTTTCTAAGAAATCTAAGTGAATTCCATTTGTAGAATCATATTTATGCCAAAGAAAATTCCTAATAGCACTTTCAATACTCTTCATGATAGACTTAGGCATTCACAAAATAAAAATATTTAGCTAGTGATTCTGCCTACACCTACATGGGAAGGAAAGATGAGCTCTATTCCATATATTTAATTTGTTAGAGATTTGGCCATTGAAATAATCAAAAGGCTCTTGAGGCATTCTCTGGAGGGAAATCATAGTCCCCAAATATTTGAAAGGATACCTTACTTCTCTAAAATTAAAAAAGACATAAATCTCAACTTTGCTTTCTTTAATGGTAAGTTTGAAAAAATAAATTTTAGATTTATAAAAGTGAATTTTTTTTATTGGTTAAGACCTCGTAATGTTAGAAAACCCTAACAATAGTTAGCCCTAAAACATAAGAGATATCATCAACTTACATTAAGTGAGTTAACTTGAATTTGTATTTTAAATGAAAAGAGATAAGGTTATCAGAATCAATAGCATGATTTAGCAAGTGAGAAAGAAGTTAAACAACCAAAATATATAGGTTAAGAGAGAGGGGATTCTTTTGTCTAATACTCATTTTGACCTTTAAAATAAGATAAGATGATTGATGCATCAAGCAAAAGAGGAGGATAAGACACATTCCATAATAAAAGCAATAAATTTAGGAGGAAAGTTGAAGGCCACCAAGGTTGCTTTTCATGATAGATGGTTAGACCTTTTCAAAGTCGATTTTAATCGATATAAGAAAAAAAAAAATTCCATTAGAACCAAAGAGGGAATGGGCTAATTTTTTTAGTACCTAGAATGTTATGGGAATGGGTTAATTTTTAAGCAACTAAAATATTATCGTAGATAGTATGATCCTTAACAAAAGTCAACTGCTCAAAGGAGATTAGCTTATTTAAGAAATGTTTGATCATATGGGTAAGGATTTTGATAAGAATACGATAATTAATATTACAAATGGAGATATGCCCGATCTTAAGAATGAAAATAAAGAGAGTATTTATCTGATCTTAGTGAAGGACTATAGAATTATGAAACTAAGAGACTATATTAGAGAATCTTTCACGATATTTCAATAATATTTATAAAACTAAACGATGAATTTATTCAGCCTTGAACTCTCTTACCAAGAGAAATATTGAAAATTTAAATTTTCTCATAAGATAAATATTTGATCCGATTAAAAGCCTTATGACTCTGAATCCCACTATAAGAATGCCATACAAGAGTAGGGTGCAAGAGTTATCATCCAACTAAAGATTATGATCGAACTTAGTAATAGTTTTATGATAACGCTACTCACCTTAAAGTGGTGGATGTAGTTTTGCTTATGATACTAAGTAATAAGGTTCATGGTTTTTCTCATTGATCCACTTAGTTTTAACCTTATATCATCATTTAGCATTAACTTGTCTAGTGATAACTTAGAAATGGTTGTGAAAACATATCAACTTGGTGCTTTCAGCCTCATATAGTCTTATGTCGGATTGTTTGTTGTTGAGCACTAAAATGTGCTCTTGAAGTATACATGAGATATCCTATGATAGATGATGAGTGGAAGAAGTTAGACAAACAAATAGTTTGGTTTATTCGATAGTGGTTCAATAACAATATCTTTCATTATGTTTCTATTAAAAATTTAGCATTCTCTTTGAAAAAAGTTGAAAGATCTCTACGAGAGAAAAATGATCAGTAACAAGTCTTTCTTGATTAGAAAACTTATGATCTTGAAATATAAAGATGATACTTTTATTGCTAACCATTTAAATAAAATACAGAGTATCACGAACTAATTATCCTCTATGAAAATGTATGAGTTGCAAGTATTATTATTTTTTAGTTCATTACCAAAAAGTTGAGAGACATTAATGGTTTTCCTCAATAATTTTATCATAATTCAAATAATTAACTTGTTGAATAAGAAGTTGAAGAGAAAAAAATTCAACAATATCTCATATTGATTTATAAGTACTTGTCTTAAAGAATAAAGAAAGGTCAAAGTCGAAAGCGGTTCACACGTAAGTAGAAGCAAGTCAAGATCAAAAAAAAAATTATTATTTACTATAATTACGATGAGAAAGGATATTACAAATAAGGATATTACGGAGCTCAATCTTGTGTACATAGGCAAGTTAAGAACTCTGGTTTGTATGTTGTGTTTGTCAAAACTTATGAACAGAAGCTAGCAAAGGCACATGTGTTGAAGGAGAACATGGCTGCTTTTAGCATATAGCTGCTTTATGAATGAAAACTATATGTGACGACACCTCGATTTGGTCTCATATCAAGATTAAATAAATTTATAAGGATTTAATGAAATCTAGAAAACAATAGCTTTGACTTAACAAAGTTATATAATCAATAATTTATGATTTATAATTTTCAGATGATTTACTATCATTATCTCCTGCCAAAACCACTGCATTAAAAAGAAGGAGAAATCTTCAATGATAAATCTCATAGCAGATTCAGAGCTGCCATCATCTACGCTGGCTCAGTTCCATTTCCTTCTTCCTTACAATTCCCTCTATTATTAGATCAAATAAATTTCTTCTTCTTCCTGTCAGTTCACGGACAAATATAGACTATGTTCAGCCTCAGAGTGATTACTATGGAGCACATGCGGATATGGGGAGATTCTTCACGTCGGGATCCCTCTTCAGCCTATTGTGGAGAAGCTAATGGTCAAACATCCAAGAAAGCAGCTCGTAATAATACCTTGCAGGAAGCTGGAAGAGCATCGAGTCCTTCTGGAGTCAAACAAAGTGGTGATCAAGTGGCACCACGACGAGCTCTCGGTCACAATCCACACTACCAGTTCGGTAGGGTGCATGCGAATCCACCATGTTCAAGCCTGGATACTCGATCAATAATTCTTGGCATGTTCTTGGTAGGTTGGAGGACAAGTTGGTGAGGCATCGCCAACTCTCTACCTCCACCCTCCGTTCAGTACTTCCACACGTTTAGTTCTCAAAAATGTGTTTGCACTGCAACATCTACCTTCTCGGAAGCAGAGGTCACAGGACTGAGCGAGTGGCGTATGCATGCGTCCTGCACACAGCAGCTGCAGGGAGAGAAGGCAGACATGGCCGTCGGAGTCCCCGTGAACAGTGTCCGGAGCACATGAAAGCAAGCGGCCGGACGGCGGAGGCGGAGCCCTCCCGATTTGACCAACCACGTGCGTCGGCTCTTTGTCCTCTTCCAGTGGCTGTGTCTTCCTCACCGAGGAGATGGAATCAAGATCGCTCAGTGGTGGCTGCTTCATGTTTCAACAATGTCTTGTTGTCATGTGAAGTACTTTTTATCTTCTAAGGAACATGACCACCAACCACTCTTTCTAGTTATTCTTTTTTCCTTTATATTTATAATCATCCAATTTTTTTTTATTGGATTTTAAAAATATATATTTTAGATATTTCTCAATCAATATAAAAAAAACATAAAATATCATTGAAAAAAATTTCCACCAAAATTTTCTATCTATTTCTTTATTAGTTTTAACAGTTACAGTGTTTCCTTTTGACTAGTTGTTTATAATGTTTTTCAATATTATTTATCATATTTTTATTAAGATACTAAAAATACCATAAACACTATTAAAAAAACATAAGGGTTTGGTTGAGGTTACTCATTTGGATATTTATAGTATTTTCTAATAGGCTTTATAATCTCCTTTTAAAATACTATAACAATCTAATTTTTAATATCTATTTTGGTGATTATATTTCTAAATTATTATAGATATTTATTTGAATCCTATTATGATATATCAAATTATTTCTAGTGTATTTTGATTCCACTCATTTACAGCATTTTTAAATAGACTTTATAGTGTTTTTGTTACGGTGGTCACAATATTTTAATATGTTAAAAATACTATAATACATGAAAAAAAATTTTGAAAGATAGTTTGGACATTTTTCAATTAAGGGTACTGTTTAGGGTTAGAAAAAAAAGGATCTTTCTATTTAGAGCCTCATTCTTATTATTCATAAAATAAAATAGGATTATCAATTGAGAAATACCCAAAATATGAGTCTTTTATAGAGAAATCATCCTTTTTTTATTTTTTAGATTTTAGATTTTAAATTATTTTACATTTTAAAATATTTTAATTAAACATACCATCCTAATCAATTGACCTACTAATTCCACCAATAACCTCAGACTTGATAGGAATTATGATAACTATGATTAAAAATTCACCTGATTTCCGAATTCCTAGAATATATTGAAATGAGAAATTTTGTTTCTTTGTTTTCTATCATTTATTGCCTTTCTTTTCTAATTTTCAGGTTCTCTCTGATCCATCAAACATATATTTGCGAGTTTCTAATGCAAGTAGCAATAGCAGCAATTTGACAATACCGACATGTTTTTGTTCTTTTGATTGTTCGGACTCTTCTTCAGCATTTATTAAGCACGACAAAAGTGCTATTTTTCTCATGTCTTTCTCAATTTCTTTTGCCGTTCTCAATCTCTCAGTAAAACCAATAAAAAATATACTTCACGATCTTTAGTCACAGCTGCACCTGAAAGTTCAATGATCATGAAGGTTAATCAGCTAAATACACTAGAAATTTGGTCGCAGAGCATGCAATGCATCCCCGAGAAGAGCCAATGTTCATCCTCTCTCATTAATCGCATCCCGGTCCAAGATGCTGAACAAGAAGAAGATGCATTGCCTCGAAAGCTATTCAAGTCTCCTTTTTCTTCCCTGACATGGGATGCAAGGTTGAACAAAGAACAAGTGAGGTCCCACGCGATGACCATGCCCAGGCCAGAATGTTTTCGAGATCTCTGGATCCAAAAGGTGGGAGTTTGGCGTGTGGTCTTGTCATCTGAATCGTCCCTCCGTAATCCCCTGCGCTCTCGCTGCTTTTGATGCCTTCAATTGGCGTATGGAAGCCGTCATGAAGGAGCGAAGTTATTCTCCTTCGACCCGGTGCCAGTCAACGTCCGCCAGGCGTCACGCTGGGAAAAGGAGGACAAGACTTCAAACACCGATGTAGTTGCCGTGTACATGCAAACCAGTCTCTCTGCAGACGTCACACGAGGAAGGGGAGCTCTCTTTGCGTGTAGTGTTGTGAGACTTCAGGGGATGAACACGACAGCATAAACTCTGCAGAATTACTGCAGTGAATCATTTCTTCCCAAGCTATTTATCTTACATTTGTACCAAAATCTTCTTTTTTATGGGAATCCATACTCAAGACATGATTTTGAGGGAATTCATTGGAGGTCAAGAAAGAAGAGACAGTACTAAAGCTTCTCGATCCCAAACCTTAGCAACACCCGTTGCAGTAACTTCCAACGACCGAGTATTGGTCCCCTCCCAAAGGCAATTCCCATCCAGTTATTTATAGTGAGTTGGTTCTGAATCACATCTATAACGCGCAGTGGTGGCACACACACTTCCTTCCTTTTCTGCCTCTCCACATTTCTGATTCCATGGACTACGAACGCATCCACAAGCCTTTGTCTCCTCGGGTAATCTCTAATCACTCGCCTTATCTTTCTCTCTTTTCCTCTCTGAGCTCAAGGACTGCTCTCTGAGACTCCCAAACCTGAGCTCAAGGACTGCTATCTGAGACTCGCAAACCAAACCTGCTACATGGGTCCCCCGCCGCATCGATTTTGCTGCGGAACTTTTCGTCCCGTCGTGTTGCTTCCGCTCCGATTCGTTGCCTTTTCTTGTAATCATTCGAGCTTGAAATGACCAGAGATGGAGTCTACCGTAAAGATCACTTCTTGGGGGCTTGGATGGGGATTTCTTATGGTTTTAGTTGGATTTGTGGTTTAAATTTGGTGTTTTGCGGTTCAGAGCGGTGGATTCTCCCCTAAGAAGTTGCGGGCGATGCTGCTTGGAGTGGAGAAGAGGAGGAAGGAAGAGGAGGAGCTCGAATCGAAGACTTCTTTGAGATCCGAACCCTCTGAGTTCGATGACGGGAGTAAAGATCTCTCCTTTCTTGTATTGGTTGAACAAAGACGAGATTTTTACGCTTCGATTAATAGAATGCTTTGGTGAAATCTTGCAGGGGCCAGTGCGGCGGATAGCTGCAAGGATGTAGAGTGCTCCACCTCGTCGGAGATGGCGAGCGGCCACAGATCGAGAGATCACGCGATGGGGTTTCCGAGGGTTAAGTCACAAGAAGAGCACTCTTTCGAAGCGGAGAATGTGTCGTCTGGCTTCGAGTTCCAGAAGGCGGAGCGAACGCCGCCGCACCGGTTGACGGCTGCAGCAGCGTTCGTGCCGCCGTTCTCGAAGCCGGCACCGTCGAAATGGGACGATGCACAGAAGTGGATTGCGAGCCCCACCTCGAACCGAGGTGGGAGTAAGGCCGGTGGAGGGCAGGCGAGGAGGGGAGGTTTGGCGGGATACGTCAGCCGACAGGCTGCGGCGAAGGTTGTTTTGAATGTCGTAGAGGAAGCAGACACTAAGAGGGTGGACGGGAGCCAAGCGAAGAAGGAAATCAGTGGGATTAAGAGCGTGAATTGGGTTGGAGAGCCTCATCTTCGTTTGGATTTAGGGGTGAAGCCTACGGTTGTGGTGGAGAATCCTGTGGTTGATTCTGCTGGTAATTTCGATCTGTTCTCGTCGTCTTTGCTCGTCTTCCTTGCCATTCTACAGCTTCTGTTTCATAAAAATGATTGGTTAGCTTTTACCTCTGCTGCTGACTGGTTCTTTATCATGTCTACTCCATCCTTTTATGATTCAGTCTCATATTGTTATGTTGTTGCATCGTATTCTATACCATCATCCGAAACATTTGCATTCCTATTTGGTTGCCAAGTCATTATCCTACTGGTACGCATGCACTATCGCTTTTAATTGCAAATTATCAATGAACAAATCAGGTATTGTGTGCTTGGAGAATGAGAAAAACTTAGGAGGATCAGCCATAGATTGAAACAAAGAACAACAAGTTTTTGGTGTTTCAGTAAATAGTTTACTCGCCTTGTAACTCTCGGTTCAGTAACGCCAACGACAGTACCTCTTTTATTCCCCAGTGATGGCTATCCGATAATGATACACACATTTGTGAACTATGGAAATTATTAGTCTAATGCTAAGTCATTTCTTTTTGTAATCATGTAGTTCGAACAGGCATTTTAAGGACAGGATTAAATAGTGAATTACTGTAGAATTGAGCATCTGAACAGTGTTTGTTAGCACATTTATCTATCATTGCTGGCCCAATGATCATACACCTTATTTGTACCTTGTTTGCTTGCTTTGTGATTATCGGTTTAGTCATATCAACCAAAGTACTTTTTTGTGCCGTAGTGATAGCTATCGGATAATGATACGTACATTAGTAAACTATTCTATGGAAATATCAGATAATGATACACACACTTGGAAACTATTATATGGAAATTATGTCATGAAATGCTGAGTCATTACTTTTTGTAATCCTCTACTTCAAACAAACATTCTAAGGGCAGAATTAAACAGTTAATTGCTGTAGTATAGAACATCTAAACAGAGTTCATTAGGACAAATATTTATCACTGTTGACCCAATAATCCTATACCCACCATTGTACCTTGCCACCTTGTCTTGTTCCTTACTTCCAAAGCTCATTAAATTTCAGAATTTTGCTTCGCTAGCCCCATGATAAACATTAGCGGTAACTTATACTGGATAGTTTCATATCTTTTTACCGCTTGTAAATCACACTTTACCACATCATGGAAATATGTTGTAGCCTTACCACCGTTCTTTGTGAAGATATGTACAATTTTGCTGCTTTGGTTTTTTATTTTGGCTTTGGTGTTGTCCTAACATTTCCACCTTTAGGATCACCCTTCCAGTGCCATCCATGAGCTATTTAAAAAATATGGTTCTCAAACTTGGCATTTCTGCACTAAAGTGCCTTTGTCAACACTTCATGAGTACCGTTTGAATGTGTCTGACAGAAAGATTGTAGCACAGTTCCATAAGGAGAGGTAAACTGAGCTGTTAATTGTTTTCAGTAACTTAATGTAGGTGCAAGCTTCTTTTTGATTATTTCTAAATGCCACTGATCCATTTCAGCATCCAGATTCAGCTGCACTCCCTTTTTGAGCTTCTTACTTTAATCTTCCCAACATTCTGATATATAAGTGACCCTTATTTACAGAAATCCATCATCCTATTTAACTTTTTTTTGTGAATTTTTATATCCAATGGAAATTGAGTCATTTCTTCAATTTCTTCCTTTCTTTTCTGTATTCATGTCAGATCCAGTTCAAGTCTTGAACCTTTATACTATCTTGATTGTTGGTTATTGGTAAAGTAAATGAAATGTTCTTTGTTATATTTAATTGATTGTTTTTTCTTTTCTTCAGTTAATATTTATAATTCTTCTAAGCTGTTAGAAACATGCCAAGATTCAAGTTTTAACACTAAAAGGAATCAAGGGAAAAAAAATAGAATAAAGCTGAAACTGGTATATCTTATTATGTGTTGTTCTGATGTAGATCATAAGATGTGTAAGCATCAGCATTGAAATTAGTGCCTAGCAGCATATGAAGTCATAGAAGTTTCAGATATGGCATTCCATCCAAGATTTATACAATGTTACAGTATGAATCATGTTAACTTATTTTTGAGCCAGCTTTCGACCCTAATTTCCATGTTTCGTCACATGAACTCTTGCTTCCATAAAGGTTATCCATCTCTAGTTGAATAATCAATGAGTTACCTTGCAAATCATCCTATAGCGTGCCCTGGCTTAGAAGATTTCATACAATCACAGTAGCCATGATAACTGCTGGTAGGTCAGGTTCTTTGCTATCATACATATCAAACTGCAGTTTATCTGATTAACAGAGTGCAAACATAGAAAAACAAATGCTGGCAATTGGCAAACTCAATAACATATGCTATCTTCATTCTTACAAGACGTCCTTGATGAATCTCGAGGACTAGATAGATGGAATCAATAGGTGATCATTGTAGACTGAGGGCATCTTCTGTCAACTGTCTTTCAAACCAAATGGATTATCGAGTACTGCATCATTGTCAACTTGCATCTTGACGAATACTCAGCAACTTAGCACGTTTGACCACTACTCATGTATGCAGTAAAAGAATAGAAAGCTTCTGAAAAAGTACCTGCTTTAATTTTCTTATTCTTTTGTGTTTTGCTTGTCATAGTCAAGTTCCGTATGTAACTTGTTTGTAGTTGTGGTGCAAACTAATTGTTTCAGGATCCAAAATCCTATGTTTCCCGTATAGTGACACAGAAAAAATGAATCCAAGATACTGAGTGATAAACCCAAGTGGCACATTCTTGATAGCGGGTCAAGTTAAAGTTGCAATTTTCAAAAATGAAATTGTTTTCATTTTTTTATTCAAAAGAGATCTTTACCTTGATAGGAAAACTTGCATAGTCTTGTATAATTTAGGCGATTGTAAATGCATGTCTTGCAATTATTGGATTTTCCATCCATGTTATGTTGTCATTTTATTCAATGATTCAGCCTACATGTGACAATGGAGTCATCGTTATATGTGACTTTCTGCAGTGAATCTTAGTTGGCATGATTCATCCACATCTATTCAGAGTGCAACTGCATTTGTGACACCCGCACCAACTGTTAGGTCTGTATCCATGAGAGATATGGGCACAGAAATGACTCCTATTGCAAGTCAGGAGCCTTCTTGTACAGGAACTCCCGCGGGAGCAACTTCACCACTTTACAGCCCAACTTCTTCCCGGCCAGCAACTCCACAAAGAAGAGCTCCAGTTTCAACCCAGACTGACTCAGTTGACTGCCATGACGATTTGAACGATAAGGAGATGTCCGAAAAGGAGCTACAAAGGAAAACTAGGAGGGAAATAATGGTGCTAGGCCAAAAATTGGGCAAGACAAACATAGCTGCATGGGCCAGCAAGGAAGAAGAAGATACTGATGCATCAATTTCAACTGTGACTGTGTTGAAGGATCAGCCATACAAAAGTGTCGTCGAAGTGCGTGCAGCAGCCTGGGAAGAAGCAGAAAAGACCAAGTATCTTGCTAGGTAGTATTGTGCAAATAAACTCATGTTACTCCTTAGAGTTGTTCTTCTTTAATCGCTTAAGGAATCTGGTTAAGAATTGGTCTGTGTTCAAATAGACTCGTGTTGCTCTTCAGAGTTGTCCTCCTTTAATTGCTCGAGAAAGCTCGTTAAGCATTTGTATTTATTTCTATGTTTACTCTCTTGCTATTTTTATCTAAAAGAAAATTAATTCCCAGGTTTAAACGAGAAGAGATCAAGATCCAAGCATGGGAAAATCATCAAAAAGCTACGATTGAAGCTGAAATGAGGAAGATTGAGGTACATTCTATAGTTTCTACAGATGATATGTTTTTATATTTCTGTAAATCTTAATTGAGGTTCTCGTGGTGCAACTGCTATTTGTTACGACTTCAGATGTGTCCTGGTACTCACATAATTTCAACTTTGCCTCCATCTCTTAGAATTTATGTTAAGATAAATTAAGCATAATTCTAAAGAACAACAATCCGGCTTCGCTCAATTTGGAATACGCATGTTTACCGAATTTGCTTTCATGCTGTTGCTGGTTTTCTTTTCCCACAACTGAAGTTTTCTGATACGATGATGCCCATCATTTGCAGGTAGAGGTGGAAAGAATGAGGGCCTGTGCACATGAGAAGTTAATGAACCAGCTAGCAGCTGTAAGACACAAGGCTGAAGATAAACGTGCTGCGGCCGAAGTCACAAGGAATCAGCAAGCTTCCAAAACTGCTCAGCAAGCAGAGTATATCAGAAGAACAGGTCGAATTCCTTCTTCATTTTCCTGCTGGAGTTGGTGCTCCTAGTGCACCTCAGTTTGAAGGAACAATCCAAGTTTAGTGTGACAAGAAGAAGTTTTCTTGGCTCGACGATGCTGTAGTCTCAGGTAATTCCCCCTTTTTTTTTTTGCCTTCATTGTAAAGTGATATAATTAACATGCCATCTGTTCAATTAAATCGTGGCCGCTTTTAACTGAAATCAAATCATCATTCTTTATGGCCTTTCTTATCATGCTTTTATTTAGTGGGAAAGAACTTACACAGTTTTCTCAAAGTCATGTCCAGTATATGATCTACCATGCAAGCCTTTGCAGCATTGGTTGAGACTCATATTGTCTATTTCTTCATGCTCAGTCTGGTGTCCCTTGATACATGTTCCATATCTCTTCACAGATTTGCCCGTATCTTTATAGAATATGATGTGAATGGAGAATGAGTAGGCAACGACCCCATTAAAGAAACCAAGATTGGAATGTCTTCTTCATGGATATCATCACAGCAATCTCTTCTGGGTGGTGTTATCGAACTGTTGAAAGTTCTACTGACACGGGGGAAGCAGGTCACATCTTCCTGTCCTCTCTGGTCTGTCATACAGTGGAGGTGCAGTGTCGTCACAACGAAGAGCTTATTTTGTCGTTCAAGCCATTCTCATTCCAAGATATATATACCTCTGTCATCCAATCTGCAGCTTTGAGACACTTAAAGATAATTGAAAATTAATAAGATGATTAATTCAGGAAGAAGGATTCTGATGTGTTGATACAAAGTAACATAATAACATTCTATTACCAGTCAAATAAAAATGTGTCCTTTGGTTAAATTCCAAGGATTCTTCTCACTGTTACTTATGAAGTTAGATTATTATGACTTCAAGTGACCATTTTATGGCATCGGTTCACCTGTCACAATTATGTCCCATAGTTCATGACGGGTCCACTGGCCGATTGAGATTTTTTTCAAACAAGAATCCTTTTTTACGTCTTGTCGTATTAACTTTATTTTTTATTTTTTAAAATAAATATATTTGAATGAATAAAATCATACATGATTTATCCAAAATAGATAATTCTTTTCACGTATGCTTGCATTGAGGAAAACAAATGATGAATTATCGATGTCCATGATGATCGATCGTATATCCTTGAATAGACGTATAATAACTTCGAACATCCTTGGTTGATTTATAATAATATTTTTTAAATTTATTTTTTATGTTCTCCTTTGTCAAGAGAGATATGATACATGAGATTATATCGTAAGAACTCTTTTCATACTTGAATTTCTTATCATTAGGAATAAGAATAATTCTACATTAGCCCCGATAATATATGATTATTTGCTTTCCTTTTCTGTCTACTGTATTTGTTTCCGTTTAGTAAGAATCTTGTCACTGGTGTCTTGCCAGCCAGATATTAAGTACTTGTTTAGATGGGCAAAAGGAATATCCATAACCAGCAAGACACATCTGAAGTGGCATCAGTTGACATAGGTGTTTGTGTGCACATATTGGCACCAAATCACTGGAGACACCTCCAAACAAGAGAGATTCCAAAGTTCAATCCAAAATGTACACTTGTTCATGGTACTACTCTATTCTGTTCTGTAATTGGTGCAGATTGGCATTCACATTAATTGTATTTGGACTACTCTAAAGTTTGAATCAGGCTTGGAAAGGTTTTAATGGTTTTCTGGATAGCTCTACAGGTTTAGGAGAATATAGAACATGGTTCTGTCAACAGATGGCAGATGGTGTGTTCAACAGATTTCAATCCCATTTCTGTCTTAAGAGACTAATACACTGAAGCCATGTTTTGATCATTTGTCTTTAGCAAGGAAGGAAGGGAGAGAAGAAGTCTCAACGGCACTGTAGCAATTAGAACTATGAACTCTTCCAAAGTTAGCCACACTATGAACCACAACATTGCGAGTTGGGAAGGAACAAAATGGTCAGATATGTATGAAATGATAGGTTTGAGAGATCAAAGGTCAAAGTTGCTGACCTTTGAAGTACGGATCCACCAAAACTTAACCCTTCCTACTAAGCTCTTCTCAGCCTTTCCCAAAGAACTATGCATTCAGCCATCAATGGAGATAGAAATCTGGTTGCAAGAACAACAACATCCATGGACTTTTTTAAAATCATGAGTCTCTTATGTCTCCTTTTTGACCAACTTATAAATATTTTTATGAAATCTTTGTCTAGTTAGTAAATGTATTTGATGAAAGCACTATCTTATTAGGTTACATTAGGAATGATAATATTAAGAAAGTAAATGTTAAGAAGAAAGAAAAATAATCTTGTCATGATTCTCATAATTATATGAATTATGTTAAAAAATATATAATTATGATTTTCCCAATCACAAATTCCTCCCTCATGACATGATTGGAACATATATTTTATATTTATTTTTATTGACAAAAATCATCTAATTATCCTATCTTGTAATCTTTCTTTGTTTATATATTTCATACACAATATCAACTAAAATTAAAGATTCTCAGTTCTTTCCATGATTATAATTGCTTTACTGTTCATTATAATGATTTTTTAGATGCTTCAGTTATTCATAATAGTAAGTTCGGGAAGACAATAGCAATATATATATATATATATATATATATTCAAATTGTGTTTAGGAACAAATAAACTTAATCAAGAAAGAAAATATATGGGTACATTTTTATTTTAATTTGTATATTCCAGAAGTACTTCCACTATTCTTGAAAAAAGTTTTAAATATAAATTTTATTAAATTAATTTAAAAGAAAAAAGCTTTCACCTTTATATATATATATATATATATATATATATATATATATATATATATATATATATATATATATATATATCTATATATATATATATATATATATATGGTAATCTTACAATTAACTAAAATTGGAGTCACCAATGGTATTCCGTTTTTCTTTTCTTTTCTTATATAAATTATAATTCTGAAAATTAAGGGAAAATTATAAATTTCTTACTATCTTCTTTTAATTTTTTTTCTTAATAACACCAAACATATTTTTGAAAACAAAAAGCACAAACCAAAATGAATTACTTGAAAATGATTTCATGGGTTGACGTCTATAAATGGCGCGCGGTTTGCGTAACAATATAAAACCCCCTCAGCTTCGGCTTCTTCTTCTTCTTCTTCTTCCATCTCTTCCTCTCACTTGCTCGTGGTAACCCTGTTCTTGAATCGATCACTGTCCTCCTTCGGCTTCATCTCTTGAGCTCCATCATCAAATCGCGGAGTAGACTGTCACGTGAAGAGAAGATCCATCTCTCCTCGCCTAGTTCCTCATGGGTCGGAGGCCGATGAGTAGGTCCAGGCAAGGCCGCGGGGCAATGTCGTCCCGCGGTGGCCGGATACCGAGCCGCCCGCTGGCGGCGAATGCGGAGGCCCTCAAACGGAACGTTGATTGCTTCTACTTCATCGCATCCCCGACTACGTGCACGAAGGTGCTTTTCCCCTTTTCCTGTTTTCTTGTTTCTTTCTTTAATGTGCGTGTGGGGTGGGGGCGGGGGGGGGGGGGGGTTTGGGGATTGGTGCTTCAGGGTTTGCATCTTCTTCTCAGATGTTTCTTCTATCGGAATTTGTTTGGCTTCCGCTAAAATCTCTTTTGATTTTTTCTTAATGAATATGCAATTTGTAGGGTTTCTGATATGTGAAAATAAAAGGGGTTCAAGTGTGGATAGAATTAAACCGGATTTCAAAAATCAATTCACTTTTACCTTTTTTTTTCTTGAATCACAAATGGTTGGTAAAAAGAATCAGAACACAATTGACACAAGAGGCAAATGAACTTTCTGTAAAGCGATTTCGGCCATGCTATGTTCCTCTGGTCTGTTACATTTTGTCTTTTAGATTGAAGAATAGAACTGAAATGTGCTTTATATTCTCAATTATGAACTATTACTATATGTATGCATATGCCATGCTTATAAAAATGTTTGATGTAAATAGTTGCAAATGGGTGTGAAGTTGTAATTAATGATGATGAGATGCATCAACATACACCTCTTGGTAAAAGAAAGCCTAGTTGTTCATTATTTCTGCTTTTGTTGTCATTTCTTGTTCTATTCCTTGAACTTGCCAAAACAAAAATTCCTAGCTTCTATTTGATCAGTTATATTGAATTATATGTTTTGCATGTTTCACAAGATAATTGATCGGTATGCTCCTTCCACTGTTTAGTAGTCCGAGCATTAGATTTGTTTAACTTGTTCTTACTTATTTCAGTTCAGTTTTCATTTGTAATGTATTGATCTTCTGAACCAAACCAAACCAATTCGTGTTAAAAACTGGATAACTTGAATTGAATTTGCAATTTGGTTGGTTCGGTTTGCACACCAGTAGTAATAACTTCCTAAAAGAGGCAAGTGATTAGGGCTTCCTTTTTCATTCAAACACTAGGCCTGTTCTTGTAAGGGGCCTAGAATTATATATTTTATTGATAACACCGAATGCAAATTGAGTTTATTCTAGACATTATTATTCTCATTCAACCACTAATGATATTGGCTCAGAAGAAAAATTCTGGTTTGGTTTTCTGGCTTGCATTTCACAGAACCACATCAAAACCAAGGAAGTTTGAAAAAAGAAAGACTGATCAAACCAAACCAATCCCTCGAAGAGATGAACCAAATTAATAAAATAGAAACAGTTCAGTATGGTAACTCGGTTTTAACTAGATGAACCAAATTAATCAAATAGAAACAGTTCAGTGTGGTAACTCGGTTTTAACTAAATACTGCTTGCTTGCTTTAAAATCCTAGAAAATATTTGGATAAATTTTTTTTTGTTGAAAAAAATAGCTTAGTAAAATGCTATTATTGTTGAATGAGTTTCCTTAGAATTTGATGTTTTTTTAGTGTCAAAAAGAGTCTAAAAAAACATTGCTAGTTTGGTTTTATTGAAATATTATTTTAAATATAGATGACCTGATAGGATAACTATTTTTTTCTTTTAGCCTAAACCATTATCTCGAAATACTTAAGCTAAGGTTAGCTTATAAAGCCAATCTAAATCTTACATCGATTATTTGTTTCAACTTTGCATATATATATATATATATATATATATATATATATATTGCCATGCTATACTTGCACATCTATGGTGTCTGCAAATTTTGTTTTACGCAAATATTTTTTATTATCTTTAAACAATCTATTAAAGCTGTTTCTTATACAGGGAAGTAAATGTGAGTATCGTCACAGCGAGGGTGCCAGGTTTAACCCCAAGGATTGCTTGCACTGGCTAAAGGGAAACTGCTTGAATCCAAGGTGTACTTTCCGTCATCGAGTGAGTCGCTTGTTAATTACTGAATGCACGTTTAGCAGTCCACGTAATTGCATGCGTCATCACAGCTTCTTGTTTGATCGCATTAGAAATTTTGAGCACTTCAGTCGTTCTTTCTATAGGCGGATGATGGAAATTACTTTTTCCTTATATTATCTTATGGTGGCAATAATCTTGTGAATGTCTCGCTGGATGGTATGCCAATGTTTTCATTCAAGCATTTGAACTAACATAATCATAACCTTTGGCTCGCAGCTTGTTGTGATCTGATATAATTCTGGTTTATTGACGGATGTTTAGTTGGAGACCTAATATTATTATTTTTTATTGTTTTTGTAGCCACTTGAATCGCTGTTTGGAAATCCCAGGGCCATGGCAGTGCTTGCTGAACCTTCATCGTCAACAGCAGTTCAAGTTGCAGATCGTCCACCTCCTAATAATATTAACAGGAATACTACTCCCTGCTATTTTTTCATGAAGGGGAAATGCTTAAAAGGTGATGAATGTCCTTTCAGACATGGAGTTGGTACTCCATTAGACCTTCACAAGGACCAGCAAAGCACTCCTAGTGTAAGTGCTGTCAAAGCTGGCCAGTGTCGGTTTCAGTCCATGGAGGAGGCCCTTGAGTATTTTAAGAAGGATAAAGAGCTCAAGGGTGAGTCTTCTCATGATCGTATAGAGGATTCTGATTTCTTCCGAGATGTAGACGAGTGTGCTGCGGCATGGCTTCAACGTGGAAGGACTTTGGATTTTCCAGATCAATGTAATGACCCCCAGTCAGATCATCAACGGGAGAAAGATCAGCACACTGAGAACAGGGAGTCTGAAATGTACGGGAGCTTACACGGGCGGGAACAGCAAAAGACCTCCTTCGAGTGGACTTTGGACAGATCAATGCTCGAGAAAGGAAAATTGAGGGAGGAGAGCTATGATGAGTTAGCTGATGAACCAGTTCCAAGATCGGAGACAGATCAGCACAGGGGCTTGCACGGACGGGATGAGAAGCTTTTGGAGGGACCATCAATGCGGACGAAAAGCAAGCCGAGGGAGGAGAGCAATGATGAGTTGGATCCCTGTGATCTCCGCCATCAGTTACCGAGAGTAAGAAGACCAAAAGATTCCGGACGGGTTAGCGATCCTGATGATCGTGGCAGTCATCGATATGTTCATGATGATAGTTCTCATGCTCAGCATTCACAGTGGGATCGCCAGTCTCTCGGAAGGGGAAGATCCAAAAGTATAATATCTCTGCCTACCAAATCTTCACCAGATCGACCTACTGGCTGGCCGTCTGCGATAGACACAGACAGAGAAAGGAAAAGAAGAAGATTATCGCCAGCCATGCTGATGAACGATCAGGAAAGCTGCGCAAGGTTGGATGCGGATTCAAGCTCCGGTGCAAAGAGGACATCTGGTGGACGGACAGCGGGAAAAGATGTTGCTTACCCTTCAGATTTTCCAGGCCCAAAGAGTCTTGCTGAGCTTAGAGGTGCAAAAGCTTCTCAGACCTCCTACGACGAGAAAAGATTAAGTTCCAGCGAAACTGCAGATCATCAGGAATATGGATCCTCCCTCTCTTTCGAAGGCCCACTGCCATTGAGTGTCATTCTCCAGAGGAAAAGAGAGGCTGCACCTGATAAGAGTGCGATCTCAAGCAATGGGGAAGGAGATAATCAAGGAGGTGCAGATGATCATGTTTGGGATCCTGCCGAGGATGGTGGGAATGTCCCTGAAGCATCCAAGGGTACGACGGTTGATGAAGAGGAAGAAGTGGGTAGGATCGCTAAGGAATTACTTGATGGTGAAGATGAAGTGGTTAATTATGAGGAGGCAGCTGAAGGCAAAGATAATGAATACGAGGTGGATGAAGATGACTTTGCCAAGATGGTTGGAGACCTATTGGTCTGAAAACAAGGTTGGCTGTTGCGTCATACATGTCTACGGAAGACTGTTATGGTGCTGCCGACAGAGGAAGCCTTTACTTATTTCCATATGGGCACTCAATTAGAGAAGCCCAAGATGGGAAATTGGAAGCTTATGGTGCATTTTTTGAAAAATTGACCTGTATGAGGTTAATAGGAAACTGGATTCTTTTGTGAACTCGGATTGCATTAGGCTGACTGACAGATTGCTCAATGTTTATTTAGTTTATACCTTTGACTATTCAAGATGGGGGGTAAAATTTCATTGGGGGTCAAATGTTCCCCTTCAAAAGTCAAAACATCACTGATGCTCTTCTAAAAGTTGATGAAACTTCATGAGTTTCCCTTCAATTTGAAATTACTGGAGGGTATATTTGAAAATTTCTTGTTTTATATGAAAGTATGATGGCTTGGTTGGTTATCATGATAGTGCATATACAATGTTTTTTCATATATTTTGAAAAGGTATATATATATATATATATATATATATATATATATATATATATATATATATATATATGATTAGTTAAATAATATCTCAAGAATGATCCAAGTCTCTGCACTGATTTGCATCCAATATTAATTTGATCAACTGAAAATAGTTTATACCAACTCGACTTTATCAAAGAGATCTTAAAAATACATATCAGACCATTATGACTGATACCAAGTGGATTAAGGGAGGATGGACAATCTTTTTTAGCATGATAATAATAGAATACTATTAGTCTAAGATCTAAAATTTTAAAAATAAGATGAATTTTTATTTTTTAAAAAAAAACTATACTGATCTTCTCAAAAAGATCTTGAACTCAAACACTAGACTTATTTATCATCGTCTTGGGTTATTTAGTATTATAAACCTCTACAAAAGCTAGATATCACATGCCTAATATAAGTAAGATAAGATTATCTTATCTTATCATATTCATATTTGTTTGATTTATTAAAACTCTATATCCTATCCTAATCAAACTATCCAAAACTCAATATTAACTAAATAAAACTCTTAAAAATATATTATATTAAACTTTACAAGGCTATTGATTCAGGTTGTATCTATAATGAGATCTTTATCGCCCATCCTCATTATAGACTCTCTTCTAAAATATTGTCGAGTGATTGGAATAAGTATTAGATTATATGGTCCTATTTAATTAGGTAAGATGTATTATATATATGATTGGATTTTGATTATGATTATCGATCAATAAAAAATAACTCTAATTATAGTAAGATTCCTTAGGATATGACATTAATGGAAGGGACTCTTCTAATTATTTATCCTAAACCCTATGCTCTCATCTATAAAAAGATATGACATCTCAAGAACATCTCAAGGACTTAATTGGACTAATGTGGTGAAAGGGATACGAGTGATTGAAATAAGTGTTAGATTATATGGTCCTATTTAATTATGTAAGATGTATTATATATATGATTAGATTTTGATTATGATTATCGATCAATAAAAAAGAACTCTAATTATAATAAGATTCCTTAGGATATGACATTAATGGGAGGGACTCTTCTAATTATTTATCCTAAACCCTATGCTCTCATCTATAAAAAGATATGACATCTCACGGACTTAACACGAATACGTAGATATGTAACTTATTGAGAAATTATAAATCTTCTTTTATCTCCTCTTTGTCCTTAATCTATTGCTCATAACGATCCGCTTTTTTCTTTCTTGTGCATATTCACGATACATGTAGATCACCACATGTTACTTTAGAGGTACCATTTTGATTATCATGTTAAAATGGAATGTACATTTTATTTTTGATTTATAATATTTGAAAGCTTCAATTCAGTCATATTGGAAAACTTGCCATAAGCTAATCATCACGATACTTGAGATGATTCGAATCAAGATAATCGAGATAATCCATATATAATGAGATTCATTGATCAGACTTAATAAGTTATTTTATCCCAACATCAACAACATTCTTGAGGAGAATAAGACATTTCATCAATTGAATACCTGCTTGCAATTGAATATGCAAGGGAGATGATAAGTTTGAAGTTACTAGGACGAGGAAATATAAAAGAACAATTAATATTACTTATCATACTAGCAATGGTAAGGAATGAGACTTAATTGGTATTCTTTGCAATATCTTGTTTAAATTATTTATGAAAGAACGTGGAGATGGAAATAGATAAATATTATTAGAGAGACACTTTCTTAGATGTATTTAATCATTTCCTTAATCCTTTCGATTGCAAGATATGACCAGTTAACAATCATAAACCACTTGAGCCTCTTGATATTTCTAAAAAAAATATGAATGATAGCAAAAATTTAGGAGAAGTCCTCTTGAGCCATTAAAAGGTCCTAACCTAAAATTATAGAATATCGTAATTACTTGCAATCTTTGCCACTAGCCTGATCAAAATAAAAAATAATATAGGAAAAAGACAAGTATCTTAAGTAATAACATAGGCTAAATGTTTTGTCACTGAAGCATAACTACTTGTTGAACATTCTACTAGTGAGACACAAGTGATTATTTTTTATCCAACCTAATAGGTAAGTGCTCTGCTATATAGTGCAGGCTGGACTCCATAGTAGACATCAATGCTTACTCAACATCCTCCGATATCCAGAAATAAAGTATAGGTCACTTAGATAAAACATGTCTATAACTATTTAGAACATATTTAGAACATGTGAACTATCTAGAAACTACCTATGAATCAATTCTATCTGAATATATTAGGATTGTCTTTGTGTCTACTTCAACATATAGCGTTAATGCAAAGGTCTAGATTCCTATCTCCATAAGGATTTCGATCATTCTTGGTGATCACGCTTTTGTTGTTATTATTCCTCGCTCCATAAGGTTCTTTCTCGTCATATAACTTCTGCTTGTTCGACTTCTGTTTTGTAGGGGAAAAACTATTATAGTAAAATAATTTTTTTTCTTCTTTATATATCAAAATGAGTTTCTTATCAAAATAAGTTTTTTATCAAAATACCAACTTGTTATCAAGTGTAAATATTAATCAGAGAAGCATAAATAATAGAACAATGAATTAATCATAAAGTGAGACACCAAATTTTTTACATGAAAAACCCAATGCAGAAAAAATCATGGGACCATAGTCAATTTCAAACTTCTGATAATAATAACATATTTACAATAAATCTTCTAGGAATAATCAGATGATCATAATAACATCAAGAATATATTTCTTGACTCAATAATAATATATCATCATCACCGTAAATGGATTTCATCAAGGAAAAAATTTAAATCTTACAAGTGAGTATAACAGGAAAATACCTTAGAGAAGATAAACTGCATATCAATACCGTTAAGATTGTATAACTTATTACAAGAATTTTTCACGTAATATTTGGATCAAAACTGATAAAAATTTAACATCACCTAACAAAAACCTAAAAATTGTAACTTTTTCTCCCTGTTGTTCCTTTTCTCAGTGTCGCCGTGGTTAGATTTGAACACAATGCGCAAATCAATTAGTCCAAGCCGGCTGGACCAACATGTTCCTAGTTCTTTTCTTTTGGATTCTCGATTTTGGAAGATTTCGTGTGTTTTGATAAGGTGAGACCTATTGAATGGCGTAAACCATGCCAATTTACCTTTGTTGGTCGGTTCTTATGCCGATCGCCACCTATTGAGTTGGATAAAGCTTTCACGGTGAAGTTTTGGAAAACCTCTTCTCCTCCTCTTGTTATAGATATGGAGATGAATCATTTTTCCATCTGAGGACGATGCTTTATTATTTCTTACAGAGGCCCCTTGGACTATTGGTGGTGAAGCTATCCATATAATTCCTTGGCATCCTGATTTCCAACCTTTGCAGGAAACAGTTCGATCTTCCCCGGTATCGGTGCAGTTTCCGGGTTTACCTTTCGTGGATTGGAATCGCGAAGGTTTGTCGAAGATTAACTATGTTACTGATTGTCCTATTAAAATCAATCTATCTTCATACGGAGTATCCATGCAGCCAGCGGACGACTGCTTGTTCATAGCTCTGTTTTCCCCTTCTCCCCATCATCACAACAGGACCGTAAACATCGCTCCGGACACCCTCAGTTGCTACTATCCAACAACTCCATCTCTGTGATAGGTGCAGAGCTCAGCTTCTCCTGTTTCTCCTGCTGCTCCAAGGTCTCGCATACTGGAGCATTCTTCGTCTCCGGAAGCCAAATCGTCGTTAGCCCACCGAAAATGGAGAGTCCACCGAATATGAGGAAGGAAATCCATGGGCTCAATCGCCCCAAAGACACCAGATGAGGTGCTATCGCTGCACCCAACATCAGCGACTGCCGAAGCTTGGAGACGGCCAAGTTTCTCACGTTGGCAGGGAACAGCTCGACGCAGTAGACGTACAAAACGTCGAAGACCGTCGAGGCGGCCATGAATCCAACAGACTCCGCGCTCAGCTGCGCGAAGTTGCCTCCTCTCGTCGTCGGCTTCTTGGTGAACAGAATGCAGAGGATGCACGACACGCCGGCCACGAACGCCGAGGACGAGAAGAGGGTGCGGCGGTTCGCGAAGCTCAGGAACACGCTACCTATAAAGACCGCCGGGATCTCCATCAACGCGTTCACGCCGACGGTGAAGTAGAGATTGAAGTTGAGATTTTCGACGTTGAGCTGAAAACCGTAGTAGACGAACCCGACGGCGAAGCCGGTGACCATGATCGTGGCTATCCTTCGTGTCGCCCATCTTGATGACCATAAACTCTCAGGTTTGGTGGCGCTACCGGCGTTAGTGTCAATGGGATTGGAGATCGCTAAGTTCCCAGGTAGCTTATTCCCATTGAGTTTGGCAAACTTGGTCAAGACATCGAGCGCTTCTCCGGTTCTTCCTTTGACCGCGAGCCATCTTGGAGACTCTGAGACGAAGGGGATAATTAAGATGGAGTAAACGAGGGGTAGAAGGGAGATGACCTTGTAAATGGTCCTCCATGAGGTCCTCGCCGGGTACGCGACGAGCGGAAGCGATAGGAAGCCGATGGTGAAGAAGAAGAAGCCGTACTGGCCGACTTGACCCCTCCACTTCCTTCCCACGGTCTCGGTGGCGAGGACGAGGCAACAGATACCGATCCCGGAGCGAGCAAAGCCATTAGAGAAGCGCAGGAGCGCGTACACCCAGATGTTTGGGGCGAGGGAGGTTAGGAAGGCAGTGATGGAGGTCAAGAGGCACGAAAGGAAGACCGTCTTCTTGCGGCCGAGGTAGGAGTCAGCGAGTCGGCCATGAACTGCTGATCCTACAAAGCCACAAGCAAGAGTCCATGTCAAGAAGGACATGTTTCATGGTTCCAAGCCTCAAATACACATCAAGGATTAACATGCATTATTGTTATACTGATTCTGAATCTTCATACGAGTGGCTGTCACTAAAAGATGTAGAGATGTATTGCTCGATCTTGATGAACAGTGACAAAAATCAATAAAGGAGGTTGTTCCCTTTACACAAAAGCCATTATAATAGACAATAAAAGGCTATAACATTGTTACTTTTATCTGTAAATAACATAGAGGACTAGTCCTACAGTGTTATTCTCTCTCAAAAATGGTTCTTGCAGCAATAATAGATTGAACACAAGGGATGAAGCTTAACGAGTCTTATGTGCTCCGTTCATAGGAAGCTGATCCCCTGCTTGATCTAGCGTTTATGCATTGCTTGGCCATAGTAATCTGATAACAAGGCATACCAAAGAGTGAACCGAGGAAGAAGAAGGATGCAGGAATCCCAGCTCTGAACCTTCGATCGCACACGAGGCCCCATTCTGCTATGATGGAGGTTTTGTTCCCTCCGACCCACTCCCAGGCACAACGATCGAGGCCGCACATACCGTCCGAGGAGCTCGACGAAGAGCACGAAGAAGAAGAAGAAGAAGAAGAAGAAGAAGATGTGCATCTCCAAGCAGGTTGGGCGTCGCTGAATATGGTGATCAGTGTGTTCTGTGCGTCGAACATCCATGCGAGGGAGACGAGGAAGACGTGCACCAGTTGAGCGAAGCCCAGGGACCCCACGTGCTCTTCGATGGCCTCCTCCACGGTGAGCTCCAACCTCGGAGCCGAACGGGCTTCGGGTTCACGCTCACCGGACTGGACTACCAGTTCTTGGAACTCGTCCATGGATGATGATGATGATGATGATGCTTCTGCTGCTGCTGACAAGACGCCTTTTAAAAGGCACTCGAAAGAGCTGCGTCATGAAGCAACGGACAGAAGGCATAGATATCGCCACCTTATGCTGTCTTTTCTCCGTCCCATACGTTTCTTTCAGGTCGTTCGAACCACACTCGCCACCTTTTCCCCTCGAAGTGGCTCTTGACGTTGCATTGCACAAAGCTTGTCGAAGGAGCTGAAATAGATGTCGTCTGTTGCTGATACAAAACCACCATCTTCCACAACCTCGACCAAGAGGCTGGTCTGGTAAACATCAGAATCTGTCGTAAGAAAGAAGATGGTAAAGGATGAACTCACAACTCATCTGTTCGTACTGTAATCCCAAGGAAACTTCTCCAGTGTAAAACAACCCATGAGAAAAGTTGTCGGGAAGAAAACAGACATCTCAGTTCCTAGAGAACATCATATAGCAACAAAAGCAAAGAAGAACTAAGTTGGAGTACACTGATGACAAGATTCTAGTATATTTGGAATCTTTTCTAGGTGCAAGGGAATATGCTTCAGAATCGGAAATCTAATGAACAATACGATTGTGCCTAATAAAGACAGCACCTTGAAATCGGTGCTTGCCTTGTCATCAAGGCATTTAAAGATGCTTCGTCTTCTTTCTTTCTTTTGTCAGTGACAACGACCCCGTTGTTATCAGGGCTGCCCTTTCAGGTTACCGACAAAGCGTGAGTGGCCATTCTTTTACGCACCAAAACACTGAGCTGCCCAATTCGCTTAAGTGCGTCGTGAACACGAGAAATCCACGTGAATAAGTGTCGTTTCAACGGATCTCACAAGGGTGGAAATAATTGACGACACATCCTTGTTGTCTTCCAATTGCTTGAGTATCTACTTACCTCCGAGATAAGAGATACATAAGATATTTCTTTAATGGTCCTGATTTCCCAAGTTAATTATATAATTTTCCGTCTCTTATAGTATCCATTTTTAGATTTTTAAAACTTACATTTGGATCTTCACTGTTTTAAAATTATTATAATTTATTTTATTTTTAATCACACCATTTATTTCTTTAACTTTACACATCATGTGCCAAATTGATGTCATAGTTAAGGACAAAATGATTAATACAGGAAGATCTTTGTCCTCATTGAGTTTTACCCAAATTAAAACTCTATATGAGGATGATACGGAAGTTAAAATTTCAACATATCATCTCTTATTAAGGAGACCCTCCCCAAAACTATCCTTCACCTCATCAATTATCACAGTAGCCTTGAGCTTAGCGTTGAAGACTTCTCCCTCATATATCTTCGTTAGGGCGACAAACTTGGTCATTCTCATGATGATATCCTCGTCTAGTAGCCCCTCACCCGTGACGAGGTCGTCATCAAACTTGACCATTCGTACTATTTCCTCTCTCTCTCTCTCTCTCTCTCTCCGCATCTCCACCACCTCTTTGAACAAATGACAACCACGATGACAACAATAACAATCTCCTCAATCTAAAATGTGGCCTTATCGTTCGCCTCCAAGGGGCAAGAGGATCTCCTCAGGGAATTGCATAGGCTTCTCTAGGCTTGTAGAAGCTTCTTGGTGCAAAACGTCGAAGTGAAAGGGAAGGATCATACTGAGGTGCTAGATGAGTTGGTGGCGAGGGAGGTGACTTGGGCCAAGGGAATAGGGTCAAAGAAAGAAGATGGAGGAGTCGTCTACTGCAAACTAGACAAGCCTCGTGCCTAACATGGAGGATTAGAGTAGTTCGGTGGCAAAATTGATCGTTGAGGGTTCCAAGCAACTCATCAAAGGATCTTGTGGTGCGGGGATGTGACATTGGATCGGCTCAATGGATTTTGTTGAATTCCCAACTTTGTAAGAATCCAAATATGACTTAAAAATCCAAAAATCCTAATACTCATGTAATGAGTGGTGGGTTGTTGATCCGCATGTGGATACGAGAAGGCAATAGGTTCCAGTACAGATTTATTAATATTCTTCATACAATTCTAATTACACCAAGTATCATGTTTAACATGAGTCTGATGGAAAGAACACAAGGCAAATTTACAGGGTCCAGAAACAGGAGGTCGAATAGGAGGGGGGAAGATGAAACAGAGCACTTGTACCTTTTATCTATCTCCACTGGTTCACAACTACCATCTCTCGTTGCACCTTCAGAGACCGAATTCTCTTCGATTAGTTTCCTCTGTTGGACTTGATCCTGCAATTGTGATTACAATCAATTGACCGTGAATTCATGTGGTTGAAACTAGCACCTTTTCATATTCTAATCACAGACAGCAGTTGAACCTGATAAAATGCCACTGGTGTTATATTTGGGCATTTGGACTATGAAACATATAGCAAAATGCATTTTATTTTTTCGGGTTGTAGTTACTCTAGAGTATTGTTTTTGAAAGATCACTGAATAATGTAGCAGACATATACAAAACTGTCAGCTTTTCCTCGCCTTTATAAGGGAGACCACGGCTTAAATCACAATAACAAAATCATATAAACTTGTCCGCTCACCTAAGAGCAGCAGGCTGATGTCTGTGATCTTTGAGTTGGCCTATCTGCAAGAACCATCCCTGCTGGCTGCTGAGCAGGTTGAGCCCGTGGTAATCTTTTTGCTGTTGCATAAAAAAGTCACCATTTTATTTTTACTACAGGGAGTTGGAAACTTCAAAAGCATTCTTAAACTGAATACAAACCAGACAACTGTATCACCAACCTATCTAATCGATAATGACCATATAAAAGAAGGTACATGACCATAGTAATTTGCTAAGACGGTCTCGCTGCCAAACAACATGTGAGTTTCAAGAAAATGCTACAAAAGAAAGGTGCTACCTTCATCGGTGAAAACACAACATAAAATAGTTCATAAAGATATTATCAACCGGGAAAAAAAGTAAAAACTCAATCTGATGGCAGATCTTTCATCTGACCAGAATTCAGTGGGCAGTTCTTTATGTCATGTTCATCAGGAACATTATTTCAAGATATTTTAGCAAAGGATTTATAGGTACTAGCCCTGACATCAAACTGATTTTGCTTATAAGACTTCAAGCACCGGAGACTATAACCTTTTTGTTGAAAATTCAATGATCTTGCTTTATCAGAAACTTTACCAACAAATAAGTCAGGAAAGGTGAAAAAGATCAAATCATTATATTGAATGAAATATGAAACAATCATTGATATTAATCATCATATAGAAAATTTATAGAAGCAGGCGATCCTGCATTGATCTGATGTGTGCAACTGTTACACACTTCAGAACAACTGTAGGTTATATAGTTAAGAAAATGCAGTTCCAGAATAGGAATCAATATCTAATCAGATTAAGCAATGATCTAAATACAAGGATATTTATTATGTAAATGAAATTTGAATATGAGAACATATCATGTATAAGCATCAGATTTGTATTCCCACCTCAGAACATGGCAACTACTCCATAAATTAGAGCTAATAAGCTTGTCTTTCTATGAGTTAACATGAACAAATATAAAGGATCATACCTATTTCATAGAATATGTCATTCACATTTATGGCAGTTTTAGCAGAGGTTTCCATGAATAAAAGTCCATTCTCTTCGGCATATGTCCGTGCTTCCTGCGATGAAAAGACTAAAAGACTGTTTTGCATTTCTTTTGCAAAAAAATATATTTTAAAAGAAAAACATTCATCACCAAACTACAAGCCCATGAAAAAACTAAAGAATGGACAGCCACGTACAAATTAAAGTTTACGTAAGATAAGAAAGCATCAATTAAGAGGATGTTTATCTCTGCAAATGGTTGAATACCAGAATCTAATCAACAGATATGAATAGTAGGAAACTTCAGCTACTGAAGAGCATGCTAATAATAATACTGTCCATTTAACGGGAAAAGGCGGGTGGCATGTCACAATGGTTTGCTTATTCCATATATTATACTGATGAAATAAGTTAAGTGTCTGCATGTTATAATCTCAAAAAATTTGCAATGTTACATTGAGTGAAGTTTTCTGGAAAAGGCCTTTAGTTGGAACAGCAGGTGGTAGCATCCACCTCAAAGGTCAGAACACTCGCAAAATCCCTTAATATTATCACTTTCTACTTCACATAGAGGACTTTTGGTGCAAGTGAATCAAAGTCAGGAAGAAAACTATTAGGAGACGCAATGAATCTGAAATCTTAGCTCCTGCGTCTGCTACACATAATCTAAACTATATGTAAATTAAGATGCAGCCTCTCTAATGTTGCCAACGAATTGATTCAGGTTTTTTTTTTTTCCACATGTGCTACTGTGCATCCCATAATCAACAAATCACACTGGCTTCTTGATTAAAATAGGGCTCTTTTAATCATTGTACAGTTAATAGAAAAAATTGAAGTATTAGTAGCACCACTACAGGTAAACAATGCTGAGATGGATGTCTAGAATTTTTATGGAAGATCTGCTCTATTCTGCAGCTTTTAGTCACAATTGAATGGCATGGTCCATAACCATAGGGTCAGGGATGGTCGGGTTGGGGCAATGCACCTTTGGACATGTGACACGTCTTGCAGTTCTGGCTAAAGTGCTAACATGAAACATCTTTTCTAGGAAACAACAAACAATAAATGTTTGCATTTTTAAACAATTAGGGGTAGTTGCTATTGGTCAACAAATGAGGGAAACCTGTCAATCTAGCTAATCTCAAATAGTTGGTATATATATCACAGCTTGTTCTGGTTATAACATACAAGTCCAATAAGTACACTATTTTGATCCCAGTTAAAATTAAAATAAAATGACAGCTTTGAATTCAATCTCTTTCTATTCACCGAAAACAAGCAACCCTGTTAATCTTAACAATCTGAAAATCACCATAAGAATGATACAGAAGTTAAAGAAAATTGACAAGTAAACTAAGTGAAGCTTGAGAGTAAAAAAAAGAACTGCTATAACTTTGGTGCCACAGATTTCTTTAAAAACCTAAGTGCAAAAGGTCTATTTATCAGGCAATGAAGTAAGCACACTGTTTAATCACAACTACTTTAAACATAAAATTATAGTTTCAGCAAACAATGCAACATATAAATCATAAATGGTCTGTCGATAGCCGCCAAGCAACATTCAAAGAAGGGAGGGATCCTCGCAATGAGGTCCACATATGCAACTTAATAAGAAATTGTTAAGCTCGGCAACAAACTTGCCTCAGTTGGGACCTCTCTTTTATCATCCAAGTCACATTTATTTCCCGCAAGAGCAGTCACCAGATTGGGAGAACCTACAGTACAGTATCCACATTAGCATGAACATCATCAGTCAATCAACTAGCAAAGATCAACCTGTTCCAGCTCTAAATGACCTTGTTTTTGTAGCTCTTGCACCCATTTCTTAGCCTTCTCAAATGATTCCTAAACTCAAAAGAGAGAAATTGAAGTCAAGAAAACCAGGAAGGAAACAGAAAGTAAAGGATGAAATAAGATTTTTAACCATCCAAGTCCCCTGACACAATGAGATAAAAGTTTGCCACTGGATGAAACTGGGATTAAGACGGAACACACCATTCTGGAGATATCATACACAATAATCGCAGCAGCTGCTCCTCTGTAATACATCGGCGCCAGGCTGTGGTACCTCTCCTGCCCGGCCGTGTCCCAAATCTCAAGCTTCACTGTGGCGTCGCTCACCGCCAGTGTCTGCGAGAAAAAGGCCGCTCCGATCGTGGACTCCTGCAATCGGTCCAATAACAACGGCCTAACTTTCAACCCCGAATCGTTCAAAAAACCAAATCAACTTCGAAGAAGAGGAAACAATAAAAGCAAAAAGGGCAAATTCGGAGCAACGAGGACCTGGAATTCGAGGAACTGGCCCTTGACGAAACGAAGAACGAGGCTGGACTTCCCGGCGCCCATGTCGCCCAACAAGACCTAGGGTTGGAAAAAGATCCGGGTTTTCGATCGGAGAAAAGGATATAGATTAAGGGGAAATAGGAGAGTCGACTCACGAGCTTGGCGTTGATGCTATTGCTACCGATCGTCGCCATGGTTTCCGTTCCAGGATAACGAAGATTCCGATTGAGTCGAGGAAAGTCTCTGCCGACTCTGATAGACTTGGATGGAGAATGGAAGACGAACCTGCGAGAGGACAGAGAAGGAGGGGGTCGGTTGCTTCGGCATTTGACTAATTACCTGTCGCCTGCTTCGCGAGCGATGTATTAAGTCCAGCCAGGTAAGCAGATCGTCACTCGACTGTCTCTATCCGACAGGATTCATCTTCTTTTCAACTAGAAGACGCTCTCCATCGCAGACAGGGTGGACCCCGTCGACACGCCATGTGGGCATAAAAAGAAGGGAACCAATAATGTTCCGCAATCATCGTGCTGCCACAGGGAGTGTTATACATCAAGGGATGCAGCGGATCCGCAGAGTGGTATGCTGTCGCTCTCCGCTGTTGCGGGTTATATATTGTGCATAGAACCCAAAACTTTCAACTGCCACCACGTCAGCTGGCAAACTAATCATACGTGGAAGGGTTCCTGCGAATGACAGAGTAACTCTCCTCCATAATCAAAGCGTGAAGTGTTGAAAGCGATTATTATTTGAACGGCCATAAGGAGCGACGAGAAATGGGTTCCAAACTGATAGATGTATTTTTTTTTAAAGATAGATTATGGCATCGGTCATCATCATCATCATCATTCAATGCTTTTTGAATAATAAAATATTTCATAAATCAATCAAAACCACAAAAAGTGGCTAACACATGTATCATTATTTCGAAAATAAGTGAGACAGAATCATTGGAATACTTAATCTTGCACTATTAAGACTGACATCATGATACAAAAAATTCTTTATCTTTTTCTAAAGCATATAAGAAATATATATTAAAATCACATATAAAATCTTAAAATCTAATATATCATGGATGCATATTTTAATTTATTTTTTCCATTATATTTCGACTCTGGTCTTTATTTATTTATTTATAATCACTCTTTCTTGTTCTTCTTCCTCTTTCACTTTTCTTTCCGTTGCTTCAACTTTTCTTTTTTTTCTTTTTTTTCTCCTTCCCTTCGTCGCCCTCAATCTGTGGCTGAGTGACAGCAACCTTGTTTTTGTGTTTTTGGCTCAATCTGCTGACCCCATCTTCCTCATGCCATGGTTGGCACTTTCCCGCACGCCACCTACGCTGCAAGGTTGCAACATCATAATCTCGTCTCCTCTTGACCACCAACGCAAGTCTTGGCTTGGCTTGCTACGATGATCAATCTTTTTGTATATAAATATATTCTTTCTCTTCCCTTTCTCCTTACTGTTCACTTCCATCACCATAGACCCTTTGTTTTCTCTAACTTCCTTCTCTCTTTCTCTTTCTCTACCGATCCCTATTAATTTCCTCTTTCTGTCTTCTTTCCTTTTTCTTTCTTCTCAGGCCTCCCTTCTTTTTTTCTTTCCTCCTCTTCTTTATCTCTACTCTGCTTTTACTGTTCACATACTTTTTCTTCTTACGTTTCTTCGTCTCTTCCTCTCACGGGTTCCTCTTCTTCTTCCTTTTTTTTTGTTTATTTCTTTCAACATCCTTCTCTCTATTTTCCCCAAGCAAGGTTACTTGACCGTGACCTTGGCTTCATGCCACCACCACACGCCGCCGACCAAATGGATGCACGGATACAACCATGCGCCGACGGGAAGCCATGGCTCGGCTTGTTGCAAGAATCCGATTATCATCGATATATCCTTGACACAACGTCCAAAATCAATATAAGTTTCGACTTTAAATTTGCGTAGGAATAAGATCTTGATCCTCCAATTTGCGTAGGACTTGATGAAATACCTAAGTCTGAGTGTTGGCGTTGTGTGGTTTCATACAAATACTTCACTCAAATGCTGGTTCTCATGTTCTCTGTGTTGACTTGAAGCAACTATTAGCATAAAATCTATAATCATGTTATCTGTACTGTGAAAAAAAAAATTATTCTAGAATTGAAATCAAATAAAATTAGATCTAACAATGTTACGATACGTACCTTTCGTTATTACGAAGAGAATACAGGAAAGTTGATATGCTGACTTCAATTTTCATGAAAAGAAATAAGAAGATGAGCTCATGGAAGAAGGCAAGGAGATAATTAAGAACGACATGTAATAGCAAATTTAAGAATGTTTTCTCTTCCAGGAATCACCTTCACGAACTGTGTTCCCTTCCTCAAGTTCAGAGGAGCAGAAGGGCCACAATTATTAGAGGGAATTGGCCCGGAAGTTCTATTTCAGAAACCGGTGTGCTTGGCACTTCCCCTCGTTTGCAGGAAAAGCTTCATGCACTACGAAGGGGCCTTCAGCATCAGTTTCCAGGTGATGGGAGTACTCGCAGCAGATTTTGAAGGGAGTAATGCCGCAGTTTCTGCTTTGTGAGGAACTGAATGATGTGTTCTACACTGCGTAAAATAATAACAAAACACAATGTTATCAATCAATTCTCGCTGATCAGTCGCATGGCCTTTTTCAAATTGTATAAGTACTTCCTGACAAAAACAGGTGGAATTGTCCACTCACTGTGATCTCTCTCTGTGGTTAGGTTTCTTTGTGTGGTTTTCAAATAAGTTGTAGAAATGTAAACATATATGAGCCGAGAAAATCTTCCTTTTGATATATTTTGAGTCACATAAGTGTGAGCTATATTTGCATCAGGAAAAAGCCCAAATTTACAATCCAGACTGCAGATGGCAGACAATCTAATGTGCATCACTTTGAACTTGACAATATCTTATCAACACAGTTAGTGCTCTACAGGCAAATATTTTCTTCTATATATAGCTGTCTGAAAGCAGGGCTTAGGCGGTGCAAGAAATGATGATGCATCAGAAGCAGAGAAGATTTAGTGGTCATCTGTAGAGACAGGCTCGAAACGTTGGCATCCAGTAGTCCGGTCCGCAATTTTCTCGGTGGACTTGAGGAATGCAAGAAATAGGAACCAAGCAGAGTCCTTTGCTCCTCAAGTCAAGCTTCGCCTCTGCTTTCTCCTTCCTCTCCATCTCTCCCCAAGAACTGTGATCCTGAGATGAATCAATAAGAATCATGCCACTGTTAATTTTTTCTTAATTCTGCCGTAAGATTTAAGTGATGCGAATACCTTGCTAGCACTTGACTTCATAAATGGGTCACTCAGCAACTGCATGAACACATCAAGAGACCCCATAAGATTTATGCGTAAAACATGCTGAATTAACCCACAATGGTGCTGATGATTCTAAGAGTTGGGCAACAGTCGTTTAAGAACATTAAATTCTGGTCATTACAGAACACAATCATCATTTGCAGTGATTATGTACTTCGTAGAAGCTTACCTGTACTTGCTCTTGAAGAACTCTGATGCAGTTAATCGTCTCGAGTAGCACTGATGCTGTGTCAGTCTGCCATGGAAGAATGGGCAGAGGATGAATTCATGTGGTATGGTGTGAGTGTCTGCGTAAATGTGTTTATACATGTGAGTTTTACCTTCCCGAAAGGTGACACAAGTTGTTGCAGTGCAGTGATTTTATCTGCCAACCTGACCTTCGGTGCCTGCAACTGGTTCCCAAGAACAATATATTCTGCGTTAGATCTGTTCTTTGGATTTAGAATATTCCATGCATTACTTGCTTTCAGCTGATTTGCTGCCCTAATCACTCCATCAAACAAACTTTAAGATGCACCAAGTTTTCGTTCCATCGCTTTACCTTGAGAGATGAAGCGGCTGAGTTCTCATGCTTGGACTTCTTCGACACAGTCTCTGAACTCTCCTCGGATCGTTTCTTCTTACCTTCACTTGCTCCAGAGACCATCCCATTCCCTCTAGTCTACAAGACAATAAAAGGAATAATGTTTGGGCTCATTTCTATATGTCAGTCAGGAAAAGAAGTTTTAGTGTAGCTTACAGAGGAACTATCATGTCCATGCTTCCTGGTATCAGATGAATCCGAGCCCTTCAAATAAGGCCTTGAGGGTCGTAGTACATCCACCGGTAGCTTGTTTAGACAGCCACTAAAGGAGATGAGGTCCGACAAACTTCTCGTGCTTGTCCAAGGAAGCTCACTCGTCCCTGCTGCACAGAACTTGTTGTCGAGTCCCACGGCCGAAACCTGGTGGTAGCCAACGCCATTGCGTAGGAAAGAAGTTGCAGCAGCTCCCATGTCTTGGTGGTGGCTCTCTGCTTTGATAATGCGATCGTAATATGACATATGACCTGTACTTCTTCCCCTTGCCATATCACCGTCGGGATACGATGGGGAATGAAGAATCTCATGGTTGGCATGAGCGACATTTGATGTGGAATACTGAGCCATCGGTGGGGTGATAGGGAAACCGCAGGCTGATGGCGCAACATGGCGATCGAGCTGCGGGTTCGGAGGCGCAATAGACCGGTTGCTAACCATTTCCGATATGTCCTTGGTCACTCCTGCAACCTGGACCATTGTGCTTCCGGTGTAGTTGCCCAATTGCTTCTTGAGGCTGTTCAGCGACAGTGGGTTCTCGAATTCCCAGCTGCCGTCCAATTTCTTGAGGTAGTCACAAGCAGGTTCAAACATCTCGTCCGGCGTGAAGCCTTTGGAGGTCATCACTTCAAGCAGGTTCTCGCCGTCGTCGTCGTCGTGGTTGCCGCGCATGTCTCCGCCGCTCCCGACATTTCTGAAACATCCAATTTCCAAGTTTAGCTCTCAGTTACTCATCCTGAAACACAATTGCTTCTGTTACCTATCAAAGAACAACAACGAGGGATCCATAGAGTGCATGAATGATCGAACTGTTTAGATCTGCGAATAAACTAAGGCACTGATTTGATGTGCGTTAAAGGAAGGTGGAAGGAAACGTTGATTTAAATGATGAAAAAGGAATAGGGGATCAATTTAAAGTGCGTCTTAAAGAATAGGATCCGCTCTTGAGACAAGAATCTTAATCTTTCTGCACCACACGCACCAACTAATATCTATATCTTCCCCTACTATATTTTCTTTCTATTAGTAGGCAGATTCTAGCCCACTAAGCTCAATCATGGAGACGGCTACTAGCCATAAACACTTACAATAGAACCTGGTTCCACAAATGGTGGTTCTCCACTGGCTCGCCTGAGAGGCCGACGGAGGAGGAATTCATGCTGAGGCCCGAGTGGGGGGACACGTCGGTGAAGGAAGTGGTGTTGCAGACGGAGATGTTATCCTCGTCACACGACGAAGCGGAGCGGAGGCTCGGCCTTGGCCATTGGCTGACGCTGCTCCGAGTGGCGACGGAGTTGGCGGGGATCTCCCACCAGCTGTTGGCTGACACAGAGGAGGAGCTAGCAACCGAGGTCTCGAAGGCTTCTTCCGCCATGGCACGCGTGCATGTGGAGGCTTGTTTGGCTCAAGTGGCCGGGAAGAGGAGGGGATATAAAGGAGAACATAGCCAGCCGTTGGCGTGACATCAGCCCGTGGACACTGACGTATGCATTCGAATGGCGAGTGAAAAGGGAAGATCTATTGGGGGGCAAACAAGTATGCCTATCCTTGTGTTCTTTCCACTGAGGTTGCGTGCAATTATTATGGCGGAGAAGGGGCCAATGAAGGAGGGCGGTGTAAGGGCTTCTCTGCTTGCAGGCAAAGAGAAAGAGAAAGCATTTCTTCACGCAGCCTAAATTGCAGCTATTTATCCTTTCTTTATAGCCATGATTGGAGTCCAATGGAGACGGTGGAGAAGAAACAAAAGCCGGTGCTTATGGTTGTCTGACCCGAGAGAAGAATTTGGAAATGCTATGGACTCGAGGAATTCCTATTTGGACTAATCACCTGTTGGTCGTATTACAATTATGGCTACAATCTTCCCAAGTACTTGTAACCTTTTCACTGTTGACAGCGAAAGATCGATTTCCTCAGCTCTAGTTCTGATAACCACATTCTCGTGGTCCTCCTAGACAAGTTCTTATAGCCTACGCAAGTGAAAGATGATGCTTGGGCAAAAAGAGAGAATATTCTCTCGTCAAACAATTCTGACTCCCTCTTTCTTGATGTTCTGTATCTGATCCACAATGACTCTCGACCGTATATGCGTATGTACATATATGCATGATGGCATCAGACATGTACATGAATGTTTCAGTTGCCTAAGCTCCGAGTGTTCGAGTTACCAGCTGCTGATACTGAGGAGGCATATGAACATTAAAGCGTACAAAATAAAGGCAAAAGCAGCAAGGACAAGCTCGGTGCTGGTGGCGTTGGTGGAGTTTTAGAATTCAAAGGATGCAATTGATGGTCTCCTTGTTGCTTTTTTCCAATAATTCTTGCAGGATATGTACGCAAAGAGAGATGAGTGTGAATAGAATAGAGATGAAGTGGTAAAGATTAAAAAAAAAGGGATCCTTTGGTGTACAAAATAAATTGAAAGAAAAGAGTGCAGAATTAGTGTTCTTGAGGATAGAAATTCTTCATTCGACGTTGGGCGGATTAAGATTAATTGTCTCATGTGTTTAGGAAGGGAGAGGAACAATGTAGCTAATTGGTCATTTTTGGACCAGAGATCGGTCTCCAGGACTTGATTCTTTGGGTCGTGATGATGCAAATGGTTTCCTTAAAAGAAAGAGAGAGAGAGAGAGCTGAGAGAACTCGAAGAGAAAAAGGACCGATACATATTTCTCAGTAGCTCTACGTAGCAGCCGATATGACCATCCTTAACTATAGTGAAGCATTTCAGTCCCAATCTCCTTAGCAAGAAAGCATAGCATCAAGAGAAACAAGAGCTACGTATAGTTCTTGTTCTAGCATGTAGTCATTCAAGTACCCTAAAGCTATGAGATGAAGGTTTAGTGGAAGATTAGTGCAGTACTCCATGCTTTGCTTACTAATATCGCCATGAATGGGGGGCACATAAGCGTCACATTAGCTGATTTATGTCAACTTGGAGAGAAACACGCATGCTTCATCCATCTTTCTTCTTAAACCTCTCACGAACATGGCGATCAAATCGTCGAGCCTAGTCGGTCTTCTAAAGAAGGAGCTAACATATGTTCAACATGACATTATGTCACAATAATGCCCCATGCATGGCCGTAATGGGAAAAACAGGAAATCACATTTGTTTAGCAAGGCCGCATTTTTCTAGCTTATCTATGTGCTAATTTTAATCTTGTATGATTGCCTAAGGTGGTGCAATTGTGTTCATGGTGGTTCCCCACCCTAACCCTCAATCCATATGACATCTATTTCCACCAGAATTCCCTTTCGGATTGCACTCGCGAGGTTCTTTTCTCTATGATACCTACACGCAGGATGAACAAAATACGTAAGTGTGCTATAAAAATTCTCAAAAGTAAAAGGCATGCATGCAGGGATATCTCTCATAATCATATTAGTTTAGAATAAGATCGGCATAACTTTAATTAGGTAACACAAAAGGCATTGCACAAGGAAGAAAAGAATACTGAGACTCGGACGCCATTATTCCCAACTCAACTTGATGTCATTGTCAGGTGCTCATATATCTACAGATCATATTAATCGGTATTATTGATGCATAACTTTTGAACGACGCCATGTCACTATGATGAGGGAGATGAGATGGGCCTACATGCACGTAAGGGCACAATAATGAAGTTAGTGATAGCAATGCCATGGCTGCGACAATTACAGAAAACTCGACCTCTTTCGTGAACACTGAAATAACCAAAAAGATTAGTGAAGCCATTATCTCACTTAGTGGTGGCCTTTTGTCGTTTAGTCAAAGGTTGAGAGGTCAGTGAGGTGCTGAGATGGTGGGCAAGATGGGGCCGCTTCTTTTGGAGGAGGCGGATGAGACAAAGGATGATTTGAGCAATAAGCACGCGAGAGTCTCCAAGTTGGATCAAAAGCTAAAGCACAAAACGGGAAGCTTGTTTACTTAATTACCGGCAATCTTAGGAGGGGTTTATCTAATCCATGTTGACCCTTCATTTGTCAATCATTTGAAGGCAGTAGAGTTGTATATACCTCTCCCTCTTTCTAAAAGCCACAGCACCAATTGCTTCCTTCTCTCTCTCTCTCTCTCTCTCCTCTTGAAAGTGTGTCACTTCCCACCCAAGTTTGGTGGCGACGGGGTGACAAGAATGGGGTTCAGATGAAGACCAAGTGGGCAGGCGTCAACTTCTTGGCTGAGGACTACGGTTTATGGGTGAAGGAATCGATGGTGTGAAAGTTACCATGGTGGATGGGTGTTGAGTGAAGGAAGACTCTGAATGGTTTGGTCAACGGGATTGAAGCTTTTGGTTGAAGAGAGGAATGATGCTCTTGAGTGTATTGGTGGAGAGTCAAAAGATTTAAGTAGACTACTTGGAGTTGAACAATGCTAAGGCACTCGGAGCAGGCTCCTCTTTGGGTGGACTACTTTGGGATGTTGTCCTATAAATCCTTCAGTCAAAAAGCTCAAAGAAAGTGAGTTTGACAGCTTCCTCGCATATATATATGTATAACATTGTTTTAAATGTTCACATAAAACATTGTTTGATATATATACATTTAGAGGCAGTCAATGACATTAACTAGATTCTCTCTTTAGCATTTTTTATTATTCTAAATTTAATTTTAATATGTACAATTTCCTAAAAAATTATCTGGCAACACTACTAATTTGTTTGATAACTTTGTTTCAATATAATAAAATTCAGAAGGGCATGTATAGGAATAACATTAATAATAATAATGATCTATATTTTTTATTTACGATAGAGGCTTTTGAACTAACTTGTGAACTTATCGAGGGAATCTCATAAGAAATGTATTATGAACTAAATAAGTAGCTAGATATTTGATCGATCACTCTAAATAGTAAGGTCATAATTAGAAGGAAAGAAAATATTAGATTTAGTGTTGTTGATGTTAAGAGTAGTGATATGGGAGAAGAGGTCAAGAATTTTAACCACACTAATACACAACTTTTCATTGGCCCTAATCAAAAAATATAATAGTTTTTACACATAAGTTAAAATGATGAATTTTATTATAATCTTTTAAATCTTTAAGCAAGTTGAAATATTTGTTGGACCGTCTTGTCTAATATCTACAAGACCCAAACTAATTAAAAGTGGATTCATTAATCAAATAACTAAAAAGGAGATTAGACAAACTCCATTAAAGTCTATACTAATGATATTAGGAAGGAGATTAGCAATCATCTTAGATAATAGTTTATAAATTATGTTATAGAATGTAGTGGCCCATATATTCTTCTAACCCACCGGAATTTATTTTTTTTTATATAATCAAAAGAAGGATGGCTTTCCCCAACTAGATGGTAGAAGACTATCCCTATGGAAAGTGTAGAGTGTAATCTTAGTGTCACAAAAAGCCTTGTAAAATCCTTAAAGGCCATAATAAAGGAGAATTATTTTGACATCATAAGAGCAAATCTTATCTGATAAGTTGAGATAAGGTTTCTAGTCCCAAGGAAGTGGGGGGTCTTAAAATTAGAGACTTATATATCACCAACTCCTCTATTAATGCTAAAAGAGATAACCCTTCCATTGTTCAAGGAGGAGAAGATAAGATACCTTGAGTTCAAATATTAATCACTAAATATGGTGGTGATTTTAACCATGGTATAACTTTAGATTCAACAATCCTTCTAAAACTTGTAGACATATTAACAGCATGATGGATAGCGTTAAACTGGGGCTTAGAAAATTTATAGAGAATGATAAAGCTGCTCATGTTTGGAATGATCTTTCGATTGATAATGCTTCCCTATCCCATTGGCCTATCTTATTGTTTTTAATGTGAATGAAGTGCTGAGTGTCCGATCGATTGTTGATCGGTGATGGCTGGAATATGTCTTCTGAACATATTGTTTCACTCATCCTTAGTTGCTAGAATTGTTTCGCCTTCTTTAATTTACTAAAGATATTTGAGAATTGTCCATAGATGTGAAAGTAATGAATTTTATGTTCCTTTGTAGAGAAAGAAATATGTATGCAATCATTGCACTATTTTTTTTTTTGGGGAGCAGAAGATTTCCACATGCTGTACTCAACATTTTCTTTTTTGATATTTTAATAAAAAATTATTATTGAGTTTTTATCGAATGGTATCCTCTATATTGGTTTTCGGGGTTTTTTTTAATTTGGATGAGAGTACCCTCCAATTTTTACTGAAATGATTTGATTATATATGTTATTCAAAAAAATTAATTTAGATAATTAATTATCAAAAAATTATCAAAAATATATTAAAAAAATATAATAATTATCTTATAATCATAAAACTAATTTTTATATTATTTTTTAAAAATTATGATAATTTGTTATCTAAACTAAGAATCTTTTTTAATAACATATGTTCTTCGTCCAAATAAAAATAAAATGAATATGGGGTATCGCTCCTGACCTAACGAAAAGCCATGGATAATATAATATTATAATCATATTAATTTTCTTATAAGAATGCAAGATCGAACAAAATAACTTTCATATAATAATTATTGTATACATTAATTCATAATTAATCAACTCACAAGACATTAATAATATAATTCAATTCACTCATAGGATAATCAATAGATTCAACTGACTCCTTATAACATTCCACCTTAGGTAACATATATATACAAAGAAATCCCAATGGACAATATGGTCTCAATATAATAAATCTATAATTCAATTAAATACTGATTTCATCATACTTCCACTCTAAAAAATTTAGAGATAATCATATAAGCAAATCATATCTCAATACTAACAAAATTTATCATAAATATTTTTTAAATAAATAAATTTTTTATGTATTCAAAACATATTTTTGAAATATGCATAGATATATTTTAAAATAAAATATATTTTACTAATCAAATTATAAATATAGCTAATGTAACATATCATAACATAAATATTAAAATACAAATACTACCATTAACTTATCATAAATAAATATAAAGATAACTAATATTTTTAATAATAAATATAGGTTAATAGTTACGATCATATAATATCCTATAAGACTCAGAACCATGTTATAGGTAACACATCCTACGTCAAGACCCCAAAAATATAGTTTTTAAAATATGTTTTAGTATATAATCCTCGGACTCCCTACTAATCATACAACTGTAATATTATTCAAAATAATATATCATAACTTTCTTATAAAACTATGAATTTTAACATATCTTTCTTTTGCATATCATTTCAAAATATGATGCAATCATATATAATTTAAAACAAACAATAATTATTTTTTTTATATTTAAATATAATATTAGATAAAATATTATAATATATATTTTGATAAGATAACTTAAAAATAATAATAAAATAATAAATAATAGATCAAATTATATGCTTTCTAAATATAAATATTTAAATTATTTTCTGATATTTTTTAAATAATAAAATTTATAAAATCATATATATTTATCAATTTCGAACATCTATATTAATATTTAGATTAGACGGAGTCAATCAATTACTTACCTTGATTACAAATATAACATATTTTAATATTTTCATTCCTTATTCTTTTCATATAATCATTTTTCTCCTTCTTACTTCTTTCACGATATAAATATCTAATTAATCATCAATCTATAATCCAAAACATAAATCTGATTATAAAAAAAATCAAAATCATATCTCATATAATTTTCATGAATTTGATCTAAATTCATTTGATATCTAATCAAATAATCAATAATTTCCTTTTTTTTCGTTTATTTTCCGTTTATTTTCTTCCCATTCATTCTTTTTTGTCCTTTTACTTTCCTTTCCCCACAGCCGAGGCCTTTCCTCCTCTTCTCTTTCCTTCCTCTTCTCCCTCTTCTTTTCTTCCTTTCTTCCTTTTCCTCTTTTCTTCTTCTCCGATTGCCTCTTTCTTTCTTCTTTCCTTCTCTGTTCTCCTTTTTTGGCCTTTTCCTTCTTTTCCCTTTCTTTCTTTCTTTCTTTCTTTCTTTCTTTTCACCTCTATTCTTCTTCGATTCTCACAACCGATGCCTCCCTCTTCTCTCTGTCCTTTTCTTCTTCTTCTTCTTCTTCGACCTTTTTACAATTTAATCCCCATAATTTTCATATTCACAATTAGGTTTTCAATTAATAATTGAGATATTACAATCCGATAAAAAGCAAGAGTTTTTTCCACACAAAAAAGAAAACATGTTCATTTTTCTTAGGTTACTAAAAGATTTACGTATCCTTGTAATTAATACTCTTAAAAAATATTGTACGAAAATAATAATATCAAACATAATTTTTCTTTTTTTTTTATTTCTTTAATAATATCATCAGTAATTAATTAATTAATCCGTATGTTTTTTGGATGAATAATAGCATCTGACCTCAGCCCATGGGCTCACAGGCCCAATAGCCCATTCCATGGTGGCAGGCCCTCCCAGAGAAGCCGAGAACAACGGTTAATATTAGACATCGCCATGCGTGACACCTTCGAGATATCAGATATACACGTATAATTTTGGTATTTCCTTGCACTGTGATGCAGAGGAGTCCTACATTGGCCATCTCATACAGATTGGACTTTTCACTTGAATAATAAAGCCAAATAATGCAAAGCTTCCAACCTTTTGTTTCTTTATGATTTCGAGCCGCCTAGCTTTGACTTTTTGTGGAACGGAGTGGAGAGGTCAACCTCTGGATGTGGGACTCTCTCTCTCTCGTTTCTGCGTCGAGTTACAGTATGTGAACTCCATCAATGGCCAGAATGCGATGAAAGACTGGAAGAGGCATTGGATTCCAGACACCCATCACTTTCTCGGTCGGTCTCACGAGTTGGAGGCTACACCAAACAAGCTATAGGGTAGGGCAGAAAGAACAAGATATTTTGAGGAGAAGTTTAGTCTTCTTCATTGCGAACTTTTTTGACTATGCTTGCCTCTCAACTCGTTAGATTCTGAACGTACCCTAACCTGGATTTACTCGAGTCAAAAAAGAATGAAGACGAATTTTCTTATTATTATTTATTATATATATAATATAGAATTTTAAATTAATATAATACTGTAGAACTTGCAAAATATTGTGAATATGAACGTAGCACAACATTATAACATCGGTATATGAATATTTCTTCGTGGAAATTCATATGTTTTTCTCTTTTTTACCATTGTAAAGATATAAAATTTTGATTTAACATAATATTTTAGCATAAAAATGTCGTATGAATATTTTTTTATAAAAAGTTAAGATAGTTATAAAATTTTTCAAGATTGAAATATTCATATGATTTTTTTTGCACCGTTTCAAAAACATAAAATTTTGACTTAGCATAATATTTTAGCACTAGAAAAATTATATAATTTTCATAAATTAATTTTTGGTTCTTTTGGAAAAAAAATCCTAAAAATTAGGATTTGGTTATTCTATAAATATCATATGTATCTCTAGTTTTTACGAGAGAAAAAAATATATGATGAATATTTTGGGTACTTATGTATTTCTTTCTACGTATAAAGAGAAGGTGCTTTGTATATATAGTTTCTTAAAAATGATGGAGAGAAAAATATAAATTCTTTAAAATTTATACGAGAGGGTGTATTAAAGGAATTGTATTTGAATGGTGATATGGCATCGACAACCTAGCTGACACCTTAGCATCACATAGGTAACACGTGGCTGACACATCGACAACTCAACTGAGTTAGATGAATTAGTGTGCATCCTAAATCTCGCATTGCACAATATCACAATCCTAAATTGACTCGAGTAACGCATAGTCATGCCCTATAACAATTGAGGATATTGAAAGTGATGACACTCCATAGTCCATTTTAAATTTTATAGAAGAACTCGTTCAAAATATCAAAATTTTAATGAAACTTAAATATCATATGAGCATTGATCGGGATCGCTCTCGATTCAGACATCTTTGGAATCGGACAAACTTCCTTTGGGTGGAACTTGACACCTCAATTTTTTAGAATAAAAAATTATTAACTTTTCCTGATATATTTATTTATTTATTGATCTCTCTTTTTTAATTTTGGTTTTAACTTTTCCTCTCCCTCCAACTGATACGTTAGTATGCTACAGTGATCATTGATAATTGATCGGTACGAAGAATTAATGGCAGCATTTTTCTCGTTTTATCTATATCCTCGTGCACGTTATGATAATAATGGATAAGACCTATCATGTTGGTATCTGGTCACTTGCCCCTACTGGCTGCAGTTTATTTCATGGCCCTACTGCAGGGACCAGATGTGATCTACACTTTCCACGCCCCAGCAGTGTTCTTTGACGCCTTGCTCTAAGTATGACAGATGAGAAGAAAGGGCAGTGACAACATGAAGAAGAATCTATTCTTCGAAGTGACATTGAACAACCGGATGAAGGCATGCAGAAAACGATATAGGAAACCAGACGATCGTAGGGCTAGCTCTCGTGCACTGATGAGGGCAACCCTAAAGCTTCCAAACCATCTCTATCCTTACATACTTGTCATGAAGGAAGAAGATAAATGTGTGGATTCGTATACTCGTTGATCATTTAATCGAAAAAGTGTACCGTGCGTATCCAAATAGAATTCATGTCTAACTTTTCTTGCAAGAAATCAATTCAATTATCATTGAATTGATTTTCTGGCTTAATGAATTCTGATGATTCTCTTATAGAGTTACCACTTCAAGCATGCTACATATATCAATCTTAGGAGACCATGTTAGAAATTTTGGCTCATTGAGATCGATCCAAAAGGACTTCTCTAGTCCGGGTTAATCTCATGCATACATTGAATCGGAATAGAACATGTCCATCTTAAAGTCCACTAGACATATTCTACATGAAGTGGGCAATAAATCAAAATGAATTATAGTCGATCTGATGCTGATGAGTCCACCTACCGTTCACAGTCAGGTCTAGCAATCGGCAGATGTGTTGATGATGTAGGCAAAATTAATTGGGAAAGAGCATAACCAAATGTTGATGTTCATTGCAAAGAAAAGGTACGAGAGCAGCTGTTGGGATCCATGGATTCATGCACAAGCATCAACAAATACTTTTTGGATGCGCAGAAAAATGTAAAGATAGACTGTAGAGAAAGGTTGATGAAAAGAAGCTGTTAGCATAATTAAATCTGTAATTGATGAATGATTTGTGTTTCTGGAAGCACAGATATCAAAGGGTCCTATCGAACAATAAGGTACATGCATGCATGCCCCCATGCTATTCTATACTTGAAGTCACTCTCACACTTAATTGTGGGAATCTTTCCTCAGCGCAAACTGTACTGCTGTAGGCCACACCGCAAGTCGATTGCAGACCCGTGAACTCTCGTCTTTTGTCTGAGCACATTTCCCTTGCCGTTCCTCATCTGATTTCTAAGCAGCACCGGAAGCTTTTTAGCTATACTGTTCTGAACGATTCATTTATCCTCCCATCTGTGAGTTCCTGCCATTTCTTTCGTCACACATGCAGTGATACTTGTTGTTTCAGTAAATGTATGCTTTGCAGCTTGTACCAAAATATTTGATGTTTTATCCAACTAAAACAATTTTAAAGGATAAACTATGACAGACATGATATCTATCTATATACTGACAGTCCAATAGTTTAGTTTAATTTGCTACTGGTGAGGTTTATTTAAGCTTAATAAAATCCTAATTTTTTGGTTTGAATCAGAGGAAATGAATTGTATGAACAACATGCTTGATAATATCAGATGGATCTTTTAATCCAATTGGTTATATGTTTCTGCAAAATGTCAGGTTTTCAATTGCTGTCATTGTTTTGCAATCATAATGACTATATTATTAGTGAACTAAGTTGAGCTTTAGCAGTTGGATTAGGTAGTAATGGCTCCTTTTACATCTACGAAAACAAGGTTTGCTGCATCCCCACAACCCAAGGCAGCAGAAATCCCTTTCCCTCATCCTTCATGTACTTGGAACTGTAGCTATCAGCAACTCAATGTTTCGTTGGATACAGAATCGAAAAATCCACTCAGAACTTGGGAGTTCGTGAATTGACTTTTGTCCAACCCAATTCTATATGCAATTTACACGCCAGCAATAGATCCTTTTACTAATCAATGAAGAACAAATCCATCATCATCATCAGGAAGGAAAGATGCATTGACAAAGCCTTCGAAACCATTCTCGGAGCAACCCCGGAGAGAGCATTCATGCTTGCATGCAACGCATCGACGAAGGACAGCAGCACTATGTGGGCGTGGAAGAGTCTCCCTCTTCCCAGGATCTTTGGTGCTGCGTCTCAGACCTTCTACTTTGTGTAATACGCTCAGCCAGTACGCGTGGCCTTGACTTCACATTCCTCACGATGGGAGCAGCACTGATTCCCTAAAGCATGCACAAGGATTAGCTGTACGTGTCTGCTAATATTTCCAAGACAGTTCTTCCCCCTTTGACTTCTTCGTCGTCTACACATCATAGATCGACCAAATGTTTCCTCATCCAATGGTTGGTGTAAAGCTAAAGATCTGTTCCATTTACAGCATAAGAAATGCATCAGATCACTCTGTCGCCCCACACAAATTACTGCTGAGTTTCCGGGTCTTGGTCTCCCACACCAAACTTCTAACTCAAGTCTTTGTCACCGAGTTTGACTAAGAGTCAGCTACCTACCTACGAGTTTGCACGCTCTCACAGTTGACTGGGTTGTGTCATCGAAACCGGATCCCGATGAGCTCGTTAATTTCTTACATGAAATCGTATCATGCATACACAGTGATTTAACGTGACACTTATGCAACACCATTACTTGTCAAGCAAATATAATATCTCAAATTTTAGTAGATCACCGAGTACCACGTCAGTGCATGTGAGAACCACAAATGCTACTGCACCATCACCAACTCACCAAAAAAATAATCATAATAATAAACGAGACAATTATCGAAACATTGTAATTCGTTTTATGAGATGAGTTTCCAGATAAAGAGAAACATTTGGTAGAAGACGAAAAGGAGGGACTGTTTCTTACCCCTAACAAATCTACAGCAGACGCCTAAATCTACCCATTCCTCGGGAGGCACATCTCCAATGGTGAGAGGAAAAAGGTGCAGTAGGACCACTCAGAGTAGAGCCTCGCATTCTGTGCTCTGATGATGTTCCCGCTGCCAACACAGAGAAAGAGACGTTCCGTGGTGACAGCATGTGCAATCTTACCAATCATTTCCTCTCTCATGGTACACTCCTCATGCAAAATGCAATTACCGATACGTCCTACAGAACTGGGTAGCAGTGATTTTGTTCTGAACAGTGACAGGGCTTCACTGCTGTAAAGGTTGTCGATCACAGTGACTGTGAGAGAAGAGATAGCAGCGTTGAGCAAACAGCCTAGTTGGAACAGGAAAATGTACTCTTGCCTGACCTGGCCGTGCTTATCTTTCGGCTGAGGATAAATGGAACACATGCTTAGGTTTCTGATAATAATGCATGTACTCGCCTTGAAGATTTTGTACAACAGTCAACAAGATCAACGCAATTGACATGATCAATACTGTTAAGAACTGCATTTTGTCGAAGTTAATTGCTGAAGATAGTTAATTAACTGATCAAAGAAAAGGTGATTAACATCATAATTAGTTTAATCGAAGTCCCCATCAAGGACTTGTCGAGTGCGTTTTTTGTTCTCCCTTGAACTGATCTTGCAAACTAGGATCGGTCATACAAAAACCTTACACGCAATGTGGCTGCCTAGGCTTTCCAAAGAGATCATGTGATGCATTGTATTCGGTTGATAATAGTATAGCCAATAGATATCGGCCAGAAGAATTCGCTTAAAGATCTTATCGACTCTGATGTATGCACTTAATTCTATCTCTTCAAAGAATCGAATGTGGTGTTATGATCCGATCATATATTAAATTACATCATATAATAAAAAGATAAAACAAAATCTCTTTAGATATATTATGAAAAAATATCGTCGATGTTCTACTCAGTCTGATATGGTTCAAATCCGTATATGCAAGGTTATCCGAGATGTCTCCGAGATGAAAATACTGACCTCCCCATATATCATATATATATATATAAATATCATGATTATAAGATGTTTTCTAATCTAATCCCTCCGATACTCAAGTTAATAACTCGAGAAAGATAAGTGTGATGATCAACGATGAAAAATAATGACCCCATGCAACTATGCTAAAAATAAATTTTTATACTTAATCGTAGAGAGACAAAATATTTTGTAGAATATTCTGTAGGAAGACAACCCTTAATCATCTCTAACAATAGCAACGAAGACAACTTGTAATTATTTGCCTCGGACCCTTGTCCATATAGATAAACCGATTATGGACGATTTCTATCTCCTTCTTCAAGCCTAAACATCATACGGAGGTTACACGTGGAATAATGATTGATCGATAATATTCTTCATATCAAGATAGAAAACTCATTTTCCTCTTCTCTTTCTCTAAAAAAAATTATAATGATAGACTTTCGAGAGATCCATCTTTTACGCATGAAAAACTAATATTGTAACGATATCTTCCACTAAAGAAAAATGGGAAGATACGTAGGACACCGGTTTATTAGTTTCAATCATCTGAAAATTGTTAGGTGTAGAACGGCTCAAAAGAAAAGGTGTCTACTCGTAGACGACCTGTTTTGTATCCAACCTATGCCACCAAGAAGACAACCAAACAGGGAATCTTAGGGCTAGTGAGTTGGATATTGAAGTACTGTTGCCATGTCAAAACCTTGTCCCACTAAACTACAAGAGAATGACACTTTATACATGTGAACTGTGGAAACAGATTCGTCACGTAGTCGCTACGAATTCTTTGTTGGAATGAATGTCTTGTGGATTAATCTTTTTTTGCTCGACTTATGTTTCTCCATGCCATACTAATGGACAAAATGCCTTTTGCACGGAATTCCTCCTGCCTAATAGGTTTAACTTGGAACGTATATACTAGACCATATTCTAAGTAATTATAGGGTGATAGAGTCCAAATCCTAGTCGGCTACAACGTTAAATTAGGGTTTCTTGACGGCCGAGTTTGACTTCATTTACTTGACTTCACCAAATCTCCGGCATTGCTGATTTTTTGGGCTGGTGTTGGCTTGGATCACACTGTCATCAGTAGGTCCCAACTATCTCCTATCATACATCTACTAAATGACAAGTGGGACTAAAGAATAATTCCTGAGGAATGCTATCAAAATTTGAGTAGGAATTCCTATCTACATCAAAGAGAGAGAGAGAGAGAGAGAGAGAGATCCAATGTAACTTCGTTTATCCTTGTTTTGGTTTCAACAACTCCATTAATCTTTCATTTACATGCAATAAGTGAAAACTTCCTAATGAAAATTAATGTCATACCAATCCAGATTATATATAGCATTCTCAGATGAATTTATCAAGTCATGATGAAGCTCCTCTTAAAGTCCAAATATTACATCCTAATATAAATCCAGCCTAATGAATCCATCATGTGAGTAAATTGGAGTCACTAAGATTTGCAGGGTATAATCCAGGAGTATGTTTGGAAGAATAAATAATATTCTATAAAATTTTCCCTATAGTCGACCTCGCAGTTAAAAAAATAAAAAAAATAATTTCAATAAATTAGCTAATTTTTTTTTCCAATAAGTTGTGCATTAAGACAGATTAAAATGACAAAAAGAAAATTTATACAATATTCTGTTTATCAAGATGATTAATTTTTCTAGATGTTTTGCATCCCTCCATTTGAACCTCAAACACAAAACTCAGTGCATTTTTTTCTGCAAAATCTGGATTATGCTATGATTCACAATCCATTCAGTCTTTGGACATTATTGGTCTGTTATTTCTTAGTTTATTAATGTTACATTATGTATTGTAGAGCTTCTGGATTTTTTAATCAGATCTTTTATCCATGGCCTTTTTTTTTTACCCCACAATCAGAAACTTAATTCCATCTTGAAATAATATATTTATTTTTTTCGTGACATCTGTCAAGGAGACCCATGTTTCATGTGGTGGTAGTAGAAATGTTGTCCTTGTATGTGTATATATTATTTTTATTTTTATTTATTTATTTATTTATTCTCTACTCAGCAAGCGAAGAATCAACAAGTCTTGCATCGTTTTGTATATTGCTAGCAAGGCTAAGCACCATGTTGTAAGGCCTCTCAGTCATTTTCCAGGTTCAAGTCATAGGAGAGATTTGAGCAAAAGAAGATTCTATATGATTGAGACATATTCTGTGAGAGAGAATTATGTAGATCTTATGATTGACTATTTATCACATGTACACTGAGGTTGTAACTTCAAATCCATCCGAGTAGTCCATGGATATATCTGCACCAAAGAATTAATGCAGTAGCTAAGCTTGTAAGGATAATTATTGTTCATGTGTGCTTGACATTATTTTTCTCGGTAATAATAATATATGTAAATACATATATGTGTGAAATTGGTGATTAGGGTATGTCTTGGTCCCAAAATGGGTGAAAGGAATGGCCTACGAACTGCAGTCGGTGGACCGATTCCTTGTGCCCACGTAAGGACAAGCTTTGCCTGCGTTGGACCCCTATCCGCTGTACAACACTCATCAACCCCTCTCTCTCTCTCTCTCTCTCTCTGGAATTTAAACATTTTGTAGGCATTCGTTTTCTGTGGTGCAAAGGATCGAGGAAATAAAAGAGGGAAGAGGATAGGAAACCTCAGCAGTGTGGAAGAAGGGAGAAGGAAAAGCATGACAAGGAAGTGAAAGATATGGCACAACCACCACCACCGTTAGCCTCCACCCTTCTGTACGCAGCTGACAGTATGTAGAGGAGTAATAGAAGGTATTTGATTTGGAGACACTTCTTCTCCTTTTCTTTTTTCTTTCTTCACCTCTTTTGTTGTGACACCCTAACTTTATTTGTTCCTTCCCTCTCTACCAGTACTGAGCGCAACTGTTTGTTCTGATTTCCAGCTCTCCTTGTTCTTTTGTGATAATCCAGCAAGAGAGATTCGGAGGGTTTTCTTGAGGTCTGTCTGCTGGGTGCTTCAGATCGATATCCTTGTCTTCCGATTTTGGTTCTTTTCTTCTCCCAGAGATCGAGAGGAGGGGGGGAGAGGGCATGGTTGCATGTTGGGTAGTGGGAACTTTTGTTTTGGTCGTAGTTGGACTATCCGCTAAAATTGGCAGAAGCCAAACCAAAGGCATGAGGTGAGCAAGAAGAAACAAGAGGAAGAGCACCATCAACAGCAAGTAAAAAGGGGGGGTGTTGCTGCTGGTGATATAATTGTTGTTATTTTAGCTTGTTTTATGAGTTGAGATGGCATCAGCTTCTTCGTCGTCGCCCTTCTTTGGAGTCAGAGAGGACGAGCATCACACCCAGGTGATGCAACAACAGTCCTCTTCAGCACCGCCACCACAAGCCGCAGCGCCGGTGAAGAAGAGGCGGAGTCTTCCCGGAAATCCATGCAAGTACCCAACATGCTTGTTACACAAATCATGCATGATATGTGATTCACAAAGGCGGATGAGCCAACCCCTCCCAATTTTGTGCTTCGGATGCCTTGTGGATCCTAAAAATTTCATCCGGTCAAAGAAATTCTTGGAAACCCTAATTCAGTATTCTGGTTTTCGCTTGATCCGTGAATTGGGGATTCCAACTCTTCTCTATATATGTTTCTTATTTCTTTACATCTCCTTCTTCACAATTATGCTCACCAAATTGGGGGTTCTTCGGCTTCAGACATGTGTTTCCATCTATTTTCGACCCGATGTACTCTGCATGAAATGAATTCTCCTCCTCTCATCTCGGCTTCCTTCTAGTTTTGTTTTCTGATTTTACTGTAATCAGCTCAAAAATCACACGAACTGCTGTTTTCTGTAAGGTCTCCTCCTCTTCCGCTTGTATCCGTAACATTGGTTTCCTCCTCTTTGAACAGTAATTGTGTCTTCAGATTTATGTAGATCTTCGATCCTCATCAAACCTTGTGCATGTGTAATGCATTATTCTATCAACATGCATCTGATTGATTAATCATAACCACGACCAAATCCACGTGCTCTAGCAGATCCGGATGCGGATGTTATCGCGCTCTCTCCGAGGACGCTGCTGGCGACCAACCGCTTCATCTGCGAGGTCTGCAACAAGGGGTTCCAGCGGGAGCAGAATCTGCAGCTGCACCGCCGCGGCCACAACCTGCCGTGGAAGCTCCGCCAGAAGACCACCAAGGAGGTGCGTCGCCGGGTGTACCTGTGCCCGGAGCCGACGTGCGTCCACCACGAGCCCTCTCGCGCCCTCGGCGACCTCACCGGCGTCAAGAAGCACTTCTGCCGCAAGCATGGCGAGAAGAAGTGGAAGTGCGACAAGTGCTCCAAGCGCTACGCCGTCCAGTCCGACCTGAAGGCCCATTCCAAGATATGCGGCACTCGGGAGTACCGCTGCGACTGCGGCACCCTCTTCTCGAGGTTAGTATCTGGTAATGGATCAGATCAGATCAGATCCATTTATCTCAATGATAATACATCCGTTTCCACGATATCACGCGTCGCATGGATTCATCACCATGCCATCATTCAAACTATATCATCATAGATTTCTGTTCTTGATTTTGATACGTGTCAGATAGGTCATCTTGGTTTTGGTGACGACCGCGGGCGCTCTTTGTTGTTCCACCCATTTCTTTCCCTTTCTTTCTGTTGGGAGCTTTGTTTTGTTGTACAGATGTTAGGGTTCCTTAGGGTTATAATTGGGTTCGCAAGAGAAAGAGAGAGAGAGAGAGAGAGAGAGAGAGGGAGAGAGAGTGTGGTTCGTGATGGGAAACGGCTGTAAGAAGCTGCTCCTGCTCCCACGTGAATTGGTCTATGGTACCGCAAAGGTCATGGAGTTTCAACTCAGGAAAAGGTCTACTTTCTTCCTCTCGCTGGGAATCAATGTCACCCTTCTGTTCTCCTTTTATTCTCTCTCCTATTCACATGATGCCATACTGTCAGCTTGCAGGTTTTGTTCTCTAGTCTACTTGGCCAGATATGGGCAGGTCTTTTAATTCAAATCTTTTCAAGGGGTGATATTAGCAAGGCTTCAAACTTGGAAGAATTAAAGTTAGTCGCTCTCCATGATAACATAGCAACAATTCCTCCCATCTCTCTCGGGTCATTAATTGGAAGTTGGAGTTGCATTTGACTTCATTTAAGTGAAATCTTTAAATGGGTTGAAGAGCAGATGGGATTGCAACCAGGGGTTCATTGATTGTAATTTGTTTGTCTACCACATCTGGGGTGATTAAGAGGCTGGTTGGGCGGCTTAGTGGGGAGTTCCAGATTTGTGGGCGTGGCTTTCGTGGTTTTGACACAAGAAGAGTTCATAGGGGTCATGTCGAGTTCCTTGCAAAACAATTCCTCTCTCTCTCGTTGCATTAACTCAAGTCCAAGAGGGGTGCTTTCTTCTCTTCCCTTTTGAGATCTCTCTATGGAGAGTCAATGGGTTGGTTCTGCAACTTGGCTTCTCCAGTAATTTGGCCGCCTTGTGTCATATCTATTCTTTCTCTTGAAGTTGAATACGATCTTTGAAGAGTATTCATTAGTTGGGACACATAAAACTGAGGCCATGAAATCATGTGAAAATCTTGTTTCGATTAGCCAAGAACACTCTGTAGGCATTTTCTTGCTCTAAGTAAACATTTATGTTGACTAGGACATGCAAATCTTAGTAAATTCTTGTAGGAAATGAGCTAAAAGTAATCAGCATCCTTCATTAATCTGTTCTTCTCACTTGAGCAGGCGTGACAGTTTCATCACCCACCGAGCCTTCTGTGACGCCCTAGTGCAGGAGGGTGCGAGGCTTCCGACCGCCCTGAACACTCTCGGCGGCCACTTGTATGGAAACAGCAACATGGTTTTGGGATCAGCTCAAGTGAGTCCACAGATCACGTCGTTGCATGACCAAAGTCGCCCCTCCACTGACCTCCTTTACCTCGGCCGAGCGGGTTCGTCTCAATTCGAACACCTTATCGCTCCATCCAAACCTTTGTCCTTCGGCGCACCTCAGCCCCCTCCTTACTCCTCCCCGTTCTACCTCGGCGGCGGCGGCTCCGACAAAGGCATCAATGGGGACACCCCGTCGCACCACTCCTTGCTTCAGAGTAAGAACTTCCACGGTCTAATGCAACTTCCTGACCTGCAAGGCAATACCACTGGCTCTTCCTCGTCCTCTGCTGCAGCAGCTGCCGGTCTCTTCAACCTGGGCTTCTTCTCCAACGACAGCAACACATGCAGCAACGCCATGAATAAGAACGTCCAGCCGATGCCCGGGGATCAAATTTATGATTCCAATAGAAGCACTGAGCAATCGACGCTCTTTGCCGGAAACCTTGTGGACGAACACATGGCTGGAGGAATAGCTTCTCGCTACAGCACCTTGATTAAGAATGAACCAGTGATGCTCCCCCAGCAGCTGTCAGCCACAGCGTTGCTCCAAAAGGCAGCTCAAATCGGTGCAACATCCAGCGGGGGTTCTTCTTTACTTGGAGGCTTCGGTAGCTCTGCGTCTCCGGGTAAGACAGCGAACTACAGTGCCAGCTTTAGCGGCAGCCATAGCAGTGTTGGAGATGGATTTCGATCTCCAATGGAAAACGAGACTCAGATTCAGCACCTAATGAACTCACTTGCCAGTGGAGGCATGAATGGCCTATTTGGAAGCTCCACGGGGATGGCAGCATTCGAGGGCAGTTGCACCACCGCCGGGGGGCGCCATGGACAAGAGAACACAGGGTTTGGCAGATTCAATGGAAACATGCGTAACATGAACGAGGGTAAGTATAATCTCTCGAGCACCGGAAACCTTGGAGGCTCCGACGGGCTCACCAGGGACTTCCTCGGGGTTGGTAGCATGGTGAGGAGCATGGGGCCCGGGATCTCTCAGAGAGAGCAACATCACGGCATTGATATGAGCCCCTTGGATCCCGATATGAGGTCGGGATCCTCGAGCCGATACTTCGCCGGTGGGAGCTTGCAGTAGAGAGGAAGGCAACAAAAACAAAAGGAAAGATACGAAAGGAAAGAGAAGAGAAGCACAAGTTAATGAGTAGGTAGGTGACTCAACATGATGAACAATGTGCAAATACAGATGTGAGTTATTCTATGTTGAAGTTTTATTAGCATGATAGGATATGTCAAACCTCGTTGCATGTCTCTGGTCTCTTTACTTCATAGCACTAGACTTCTCATGCGTTGCGGGAAAACTTTCTTTCCTTTCTAACTTGTGGTGTGCCATATCTCTTGCATTTTTCTCTTGTAGTGAACACCTCCTTTCTATTTAAGTTCCTCTGGTAGTTGGCTTTGGCTGTTGCTGAGAAAGAGGCATGAAGCGAGTAAATCTTCTTGTCATCTGTAGTAGATACGCATCTTGGTGTTCAGAGAGCAGTGACGTACACTTGTTTCTGGCCTGCTCTTCGCACAGTGGGCATCTGTTTTAGTGTTTCCTTGTCGTTCCCCGTGTCCTCTCTGCATGCACGTACCGCGTTGCACAGTGGGAGGAGGAGAGAGAGAGAGAGAGAACAAGAAAAAGGAGACAAGGGTTTGGTAAATCTTTCTTTCAGCGTGCCGGGAATGTCATTAAGTTTTCTACTCTTAGATTCCATTGTGAGCTATCATCGGATTTGGACGTACTGATGAAACCTGCTTGATTCCGAGACCCCACTTGTTGAATCATGCACTGGCACTGTCACTTTGACCACTTACCCAAGCCAAACTCACTACCCTGCTATGTTTCTTTCTCCTTCGTTCCCTCAATTCTATCACCTCTCTCTTGAAAATTTTCCGAGATCGTCATTGTTCTACCTCCATTTCTCCATCATGCATAGTGCTGCATGACTGATGCTCTCTTTTGAAGGTTTAAGACGTTGTCTAACCACGAAGAACATGCAGTACCTCTATAAGTTCACATGATGGACAGTAGATGTTGCACTGCAGTCAAATTCCGTAAATGTTTCATGTAGCCGGCATCACAGCAATAGGTCTTTGATAGATATCCAGGGCTGCGTCCTCTGCTGCTTACCATAGTACTTGTTTGCTCCGGAAAACAATAGCTAGATTTATCTTTTTGGATGGTATTTGTCCTTTTCCACACTTTGCTGATACATCATCTCACATTCGCAGAGGCACCACAAAAGATACAACATGTGACTTATGTTCTACTTATATTAGGAGGAGAGAGACGAATTATCGAATCAATATTTGGCGTACTCCCACTATATCGTTAGGAAAACTCTTACTGAGAAAGAATATATCGGGAATACTGTGATTAAATTATTGTTGCTCTATAACAAAATTCTTTTGGTTGATCAATTTCAATGTTCATGTGTGTGTATCACCAAAGCAATTGTTATATCATGATGAACAACAGATGTTAAAGTTAGACGGAGTGAAATGATTAAGATTACCTGTACAGAGACAGAAAGATTCATGTAGTTTGACGATAAAGAGTTGGAATATTATGACTTGGTGGAATTCTTTTTACCTCTTCCAAAATTTACTGAATATTCTGACTAGTATTTAGCCGGGCCACGATTTCCGGCCCAAACGGGCCGGACCGAATCGGCCTAAAGGTCCAAGATGAACCCGGCTCATTTTTAGGGTAAAGCAACGTTAGTTCCGCGATTACGAAGATCTTCAAATGATCATTTGGAGAGCGATTTGGTAAAGACGTTTGTAATACTATATATATACTTTTGGAGATAAGTCACGATTTGGTTAGAAGATCTTCAAATGATCATTTGGAGAGCGATTTGGTAAAGATGTTTGTAATATTTATTATCTTTGCTCTTGATATGATCAGACTCATTTAGGACACCTTTTTTTTTTTTTTTGGATAAAATGATATTCAATTTCAATATACTTAGTTCTTATATGATAAATTAGATTTGTAGTCAACTTCAAGACACCTTGATTGTCACACTACAAAATAGTTAATTTATTAATTTGATGACAAACATCCTTGATTAAACACCTTAATCGTATACGGTTGAGCAACAAATAAAGAAGTTTTGCATTATGCTTTGATTGTAGAAAAAGAGATCGATTATTATCTTTTACTACACCATGAGATATAAGCAGAACCATATAAAAAGATATAGTCATATGCATAACCATATAATTCAATATGTATGCCCTTCTTATAGAATAATCTCAAATTAATGGTAGAATTCGTATATTTTAAAATTCTCTTTATTGTATCAAGATGTGGCTTCCTTAGAGATTGCACAAGATAACTTACAAAACCAATTGAAAATATAATATATGATCTTATAATTGTTAAATAGATAAGATTATAAATAAAATAAAATAAAAAATCGAGGGTCAGAAAAACCTTACCATCTTTACAACTAAGCTTTATATTTGCATTAAGTGGAGTAGAAACCTTTTTACTTTTGGTAATTCTAAATCTTTCAAAAAAAAATTTACATAATTTGTTTGAGGGATAAATATATATTCTTTTGTATTCATCACCTCTATACTAGGAAGAATCTCTAAGATTTTCATTTCAAACCAGAGGGAAAGATTATTATGAAGCTTTGAAATATCTATTTCATTATTACCACAAAAATATAGAGGTGATAATCATATTATCCACGTATAGATGAACGATAAGATGTAGGTTTCCTTGCTTTTTAATAAATAAGTTAAGATTTGAATAAGAAGATTAATAACCACAAAAATATAAGTATTGAGAAATTTCTTCGTATCATGCTCTAGGAATTTGCTTTTAACTCATAGAGAGTCTTCTTGAGCTTGCAAACATAATTTGGTTTGAAAATAAAAATATATCTCGATAGTTGTTTGATATAAATGTTTTTGTTAATTTAACAATATAGGAAAATATTTTTCACAATTAATTGCCAAAGCTTCCTTCTAAACTTAGCTGCTAGAGCAATTACCATCCTGATAGATGTCATCATTGTTACATAACTAAAAGTTTTCTCATAATATTCTTTATATTTTTGAGAAAATGTTCTTACAACAAGTCTTACCTTATAGCAATCTATACTTCTATCTAACTTATGTTTCACCTTATAGACCCATTTACATGTAATTAAATCTATATTTGTAGGACTTCACATAATATCTCAATATTCATTTTTATGAAGAGTCTTTATTTTTTCATTCATAGCATCTTCTCACTCCTTAATGCCTTTGACTTCATCAAAACAAGCAGGCATAGGATCACTAATTGATTCAAGAAAAAAGCATGACATACTTATATTGTCTCTATCTCTATAACATGCTAGTTTGATAATTGTTGTTTTTTTATCTTCTCAATGTTGAAATTTTCTTTTTATGAACATCATAACTCTTATCATTTTACTCTATAGTTGGTGATGAAAAAATAATAGAAGTAGATACAGATAATGAAAATGAGTCAAAATCTATAAGAGCACTAGATAATAAAGAAAACTCAACCACATGTTTTGAACATATATCACTTTCATTATTGTGATTGATATTTTTAAAAGAAATTACATGTAGAGGTTAATAAGAGAAAATTTTCTCAAACACAACAACTCGAGATATCACATACCTATGTGTTTATGGATCCATGTATTTTCAACATTTTTTTCCTTTCATTATTACCAATAAATATATATTTATTAGCCTTAGCATCAAGATTGTTTCTCTGAGAGTCTGATATGTGAACATAGCACGGAGGACCAAATACTCTAAAATGTTTAACATTTAGTTTTTTACCAAGCATGAGCTCAGGTGAAAATTTTGTTGAATCTCATATTTTGATGATGAAACCACTTGATATATGTCTATGATTTAATCTGCGTTTTGAGTGACGTAGGATGCTTCGATTAGGATGAGACAATTAAAGCAGAAAAATCATGTTGTGCCAGATGAACATGTCAGAAGATTGGACGTCGGGCCGGTGGATCGGTCAACGTATCGACAGAAGTCTTTGGGTAGTGGACTTAGGCATCGGGCCAAGAAGAGCGGGTATTGTGCCAAGGATATCGGAGTTGCGGAGTCAACTGGCCGATTGGGTAATAGGCTGCAGGAGAGGACGATGCGCTGAAGAATCGGACGAAGCGTCGAGGGACCAATGACATGTCGGACAACTTGGTTAATTGCTTAGGATTAATTGTCTCGATCGAAGTTTTGTTTTAAGTGTGCAAGATTAACTACGATGGAAGAAACAAAAGTAGCAGGAGTTGCGCCAGAGTCAAGTCAATGATCACGTTGGGAGTTCGAGAGTTCGACGGAAGTTCGGATAGTCGTCGGAGGTTCTGCGGGAATAGATCCGAGAAGTCCAGGAGCTTGCCAAGCGAAGCTCGTCGGAACTTGCCAAGTGGATCGTCGCAAAGTCCAGGAGTTTGCCGGAAGTCCGCAGGAGCATCACTGAGGGTTCATCGGATGATCGACGGAAGTTTGCCGAAAACTCGCCAGAAGAAGTGATTGACGCACCGAAGCAAAGCTGCAGAAATTGTCTTAGAATTAATCGTAGTTAGCACGTTGATTAAGTTGGAAATGGGAGGTGATCCCATTAGCTTAATCTTGGGGCATTTGGGCCCCTGAAAAACCAAAATTGGGCCGAATGGAGCTACCCATTCGGACCCTGATTGCACCAGGAGGTGCAACCGCCCAAGCCAGGAGGTAGCACCACCTGGGCTAAGTCTCCTAGGGAGATTGGGCGGTGCAACCGCCCCAGCCAGGAGGTGGCACCGCCTGGGCTCAGTCTCCGAGCGAGACTGGGCGGTGCAACTTCCCCTGACAGAGGTAGCACCGCCTGAGCTCGGTCTTTGAGCTATGGCAGGAGAGGTGCAATCGCCTCTGTCAGGAGGTGGCACAGCTTGGGGCTTAGTCTCCAAGCCAGACTCAGGCGGTGCAACCGCCCTTGACAGAGAGGTGCAATCGCCTGGGCTCAGTCTCCGAGCTCTGCCAGGCGGTGCAACCTCTCCAATCAAGAGGTGCAACCGCCTCATCCCGGAATTCCGGGATTTGATCGTTTTGAGCTCCAAATTTGAACTGGGTTGGGGCCTATAAATACCCCACCCATTCAGCACAGAAAGTATATAGACCTACACCGAAATATTGATCTTTTCTGTGATTCTCGAGCTCAAAATTGTTGTAAAAGCCCAAAAGTTCTCCCTCTGTTCTTCAAGTTTTGAGTTGTAAAGAGAGGAGAGAAAGGTTCTGTAAGGGTTGTCTCCTGAGCCCGTCAAAAGGAGTGAAACTGTAAAAGGGCAGTTGGCCTTCGCCTATTGAAGGAAGGCCTCTAGTTGACGTCGGTGACCTCGTCGGTGGAGGAAGCCAAAAGTGGAGTAGGTCAAGACTGACCGAACCACTCTAAATCTCTGGTTTGCTTTTACTTTGAGCACTTTATCATTACTGCAAACCTCCTACATAGCTACTGCCCTCTGTGCTTTTATGAACGAGTTTCTAAGTTCTGATCTTTCTGAATCTGCATTTAGACGTAAATCGGTGTTTTCATACGATCATTACATTGCAGTTTATGTTTATGTTTTGATTCCATTTATAACTACAAACTGTCTTCTGCGCTTTTACGAACGAGTTTCTAAGTTCATATCTTTCTGAAACTACGTTTAGACGTAAAACTGTGTTTAGACGTAAACTGCGCAAACTGCGTTTAGACGCAAACTGCGTTTAGACGTAAACTACGTTTAGACATAAAACTGCGTAAACTACATTTAGACGTAAAACTGCGTTTAGACGCAAACTGCGTTTAAACGTATAACTGCGTTTAGACATAAAACTACGTTTAGACGCAAACTGCATTTAGACGCAAACTGCGTTTAGACGTAAACTATGCTTAATCTTAAATAATCTTACAATCGACTTTTATCATATTGATTAGAGTAAAAGGAATTCGATTAATAACATAGGTTGTGCATATCATACTTTCTACCCATAACGCTTTAGGTAAATTTTTTTGTATGAAACCAATTATAAGTCTCCACAAGATATCAAATCTTTTATTCTACCACTTCATTTTATTATGGTATATTTACACGTGGGTTCTCGTTGTAACTTTTATCGATGAGTAACCTTTTAATTTTTGTTCCAAGAACACTTTCAACTATTAACCTAAACTTTTAAAATTATAAAAAGACCTTTGATTTTTTCTTCATGACCTAAGTAAAATTTATAAAATCATTAATAAAGAAAATATATAAATAGAACATGAATAAGATGCACTTTGAGTATGATCCATTAGATCATTACGAATAAGCTCCAAGAGAAATTTATACCTTGAAAGTGATATATCATAAGGTTATTTGTATGCTTTGCCATAATAATAACCTCCAAGAGAAATTTATACCTTGAAAGTGATCTATCATAAGGTTATTTGTATGCTTTGCCATATTAATAACCTCCTTAAACTTTATTACTACTAAAAGTAGTAAGATTAGGAAGAGAAAATTTATATGACAAGTCTAGCGTGTCAGATTGATGCACCATCATTTGTATAAGAGTTAAATACTGAGAAAATATATAAATCTTTGATCTTTTTATCAATATGTACTACATTTGTATTTAATTTTTTTATGTTATCTAGATACTTGATTTTATTAGGATAAAAGAAGTATATAGTTTTCAACATCGATTATATTTACAATAGAAAAGATTTTTTTCTCCGAACCTAAAACATGTTACACAATCTTCGATGTAATAATATCATTATCTTTGTTTGAAATTATGGTGCCTTCCTTCTTCACTTGGTGAATAATATTATTTATCATGCTAATTACATCATCACCTTTATATTAATGAAGATTGATAAATTTGATACCATCATGTGACCATATTTTAAATTAATTATCTAGTAATGTTTCAAGTTGATGGATGTTATGGTTTCAGTAGTTTCAGTCATAAAAATTTGCTCGAATTTTTCTTAGTAACATTGGAACAATTATTTTTATTTATAATATTTTCTCATATAATCGTAACACAATAAATTTTTTTGATATGGTCAACTTGCCCCCACCTATTACTTTGGCTTTGGCTTGCTAAGTATTATTATTATTTTTTTATCATTATTATTTTTTATTTATAAAAAGTACATTTATATCTCTCGTAAAGTAAAAACTTCTACTATTTGATGAGCTAAGGATTCCTGAGAAGCAATTTTTTTTTTTAATTCTACTAAAGATGATTGTTGAACCTATCATGTAATATAACAAATATATTCTTTTCAAAGATCATAAATAATATAATATTTCATTTGAACATTTGAAATAGGTTTATTTGGATTTAGTGATATATCTAGATATAAATTTTTAATCTTTAAAAAGTATTAAAAAATTAAATGATAATTTTGGATAGTATTTACTAAATCATTCTCCAAATAAAAGTCGAGTTATATTATTTTTGTTAAGCAATGCATCAAGAGTTATCTAAATCTCTAAAACCGATTTACAACTAATAATATGTTCAAAGATATAATGAAAAATGAATATGTTGAACTTAAATTCAGGTTTTGCATTTAATGTTCTTTCATCTAAGCATCTGGTATTGTTGTTGCATTACCACCAACCATATACCATAGATATTTCGTTATGAGATAGGACTCCAAATAAGTCTTCTAGAACTTGTAGTTAGATTGATTGAAAAGTTTAATACCAAACCCATTAATTCGATCATTATAATCTATAATAAAAAAGATCTTGAAGATCTTAAAATACAAATTATCACATTTTGACTTTGATACCATGTGAAGAAAGGAAGAGATCACATATGAGTGTAACAAGTAGTAATAACAATGTACTACTAGTTTAAGATCAAATCAAATAGAAAAAAAAATCAAGCTTAAGAAAAAAATATATTTAATTTTTTTTAAAATAATTATAGAATCATGAATTACTGTCTTATAATCTTGAACGCTTAGACTTAGATAAATCTTATAGATATAATCTATTTATAGATATTAAATAATAATTTAAAATAAAAAAAAAGTATTATCTTTAAAATTTTATATAATGAATTTATTTAAAATAAAAAGATAAGAATCTAAAATCTTTCCATAGATAAAGTTAGGATCAACAGCTCCTCCTCCCTTATTAACAACCCTTCAGCAACACCACTCTCCCTGCTGTTACTTTACAGATCTGATCGAGCCGCTCTGAGCCCTCCTTCCTCGCGTCGACAAAAGCAGGAGCCTCTGCTCCACCTTGCGCTTGGGCTGCAGCGATAGGCTGATCCCCCGCCGCCCGATGTGTCTGTTTGAGGCGGAGGGATCGATCGCACCACGGGTTCGGCACAGCGGTGATTTGGCGACACTGCAACAGCAGTTCGATGACATTTGTGCTCGGATTGCAGATGACATGTTTCTGCCGTCAATGGGCTGAGAGTTTACTGACTGAGGATTTGGAATGGTGAGAAGAAGCTACACTTTTAGATCTCATCAGCAAGTAGGAGAGGAACAATGTCGATACAGAGTTGTCGTTGTCTGTGATATCTATTGCATGCATTATTGCACATTTCAATGGGTGGACTCCACGAAAAAGAGGAGGCCCCCAATAGACAGCAGAGTGCCTTCGATCTCGGCCAGATTCCCACTCTATTTACAAGATCATTGAATGTTTCTAGCACTCAAACCTGCAGTGGCCGCGACTAACATCTCTCAGAGAGAATACCAAGCCATCTGCCTGACATCACCATGATCCAGAACCGATATCCTATGTCGGCAGTAGTAAGTGTGCCACAGGAGAAACTGGTTGTGCGTCGACCAAAGAAGCAATGGCTCGACATGCACCGACTGCATTCAATGCTTCGGTGAGGTGAAGCTACTGTTCATGCCCGACCAATTCATAGTATGTCGAGTGTGCCATGGTACCATGCAGCTACATACACCAATTCGCATCTTGGGCGGTTTGCGCCTCGAGGAGGAGGCTACCACTAATATCAGATCGACAACCCTCACTGCGAGCTGCAACTATCCACCGACGAAGGCGAGGTGAGGTTTCGCGGCGCTCTGCAAGCTTATAGTTGCAGACCGTCGCGCCTCGGCGGAACGCAGCTACGCGTGACCAAATGGCTGCACCAAAAACTGCGTCTGCAATGTACACAGCAGATTGCAAAGGATAGAGTCTCGATGCCACGCCTTTAAGGACATGGTGGTGGCTCGATGTGACCGAGTAACGATGTTGAAGACCATGGCTGCAACATCCATGTTTCAGCGACGCAAAGGGGCATGTCAACGGAGAACTCGATTACCTCATCGAGGTGCAGTAGGAGCTTGGCGAGCTGCAACTGTTGGCATGCTCCAACAGGGTTGGCATACCCGAACCTCGTCGGGGACTACATCGGACCTTCTTCGCATGGCAATACTATTATGGCTGGTCAGCAGCAGGATGACCGGTTATGCTCTAATAAAATGAAGCAACAGCTCAACATGGCACATATTATGGCTGCAAAGACTGTTTGCAGCAATCTAGCAACCATGTGGGCATGTCTGACCTGCAGCCTCAGCTGACCATCCACAAAGATTCACCATTGACAAGTTGAAGTTGCATTCTGGGGTGGTGGAGCTACTGGAGGGTCACTGATGTTTCGCTCAGGCGAAGTGGCGACTCGGCATGGCCTGACTTGCAACTGCAACCTACTGTACCTCGACAATAATATAACATGCCTCGACAATACGCACCGACAGCTTGGCATAACTCGTAAAGAGTGGGTAGCGCCACACACTAACATTTCGTAACCATCGAGCAGTAACGAAGGAGCTAATATACCTACGAGATCTGTCATATCACATGCTTCAACAAGACCGCAAAATTTCCGAAGGAAAGCAGATGGACACAACCACCTATCAGGGAAGTATCTTCATTAAAATCATTATGTTTCTATTACTTACATGATTGATCACATAAGCATGACAATAACTCGATATGTTCGAGGGTTAATTTGGCAATGCATAAAATGATAGCTAGGCTGGTCAAGAATATAGAACCACTTACAATAAGATTGAATGAAGGTGTTTATCAACACAATCCTAGATCATTAGTACCATGCTCGATTGTATCGGCTTATTGTGTCTTCTTGTTTTCTGTCATCCTCTATTATTCTTCATTGTTCTCTATTGTGCCTAACCTTGTTGGCCTATTATGCTCCCTTATTCTCTACCATTCTCTACTATATCTAGTCTTATCGGTCAATTGTGTCTCCACGTTCAAAGTCATTCTCTGTTGTTTTCCATCGTGCTCGACCTCCTTAGCCCTTTGTGCATCAACTCTTCATTGCACGAATAGCCTTGTCGACCAATTGCACACCACATTGTACAATATCGTATCCAGCCTTATCAGCCCATAATGTGCCACTTGTTTGGATTGGACACATCTAATAATATTAGACTAATTCTTTTACGACCTAATTCTATTACATTCCTTAGCTCTAGAAGTAGGGGGGAGGTGGTGGGGTGCGCATATATTATGAGAAAAATTGATATGAATGCCACTTCAACAATCATCCTCCCTAATCACCATCGATCATGGGAGCAATTGTCTAAGGAACCCACTATAAAAGGGCTCCTTAGATATATTTTTAGAGATATTTTCTAGTGCTATTCAAGTCGTTGATCGGATCATCTCTAACTTAAATATCGGAAGGATATTTGTTAGAAACGCCCCTATGCAGTTTTGCAGGGTTCGATCGTCTTAGAGTCAGATGAGTTCAGTACTTCAAGATTGGACGAATGTGGTGTTAGCCAAGATTGGCTTGATTGTTTTGGTAATTGTATCAACTTCTTTTTGCTCTATGATAAAGAGTTGCCTTTTTGAATCAACACGATCAAGCTTTCGAAATTATTCTCGGGTATGAATGTTGAGGTTAAGTGCATTAAGGTTTCACTTGCTATTCAAACTAGAGAGAGTTTATGAAAGGAACAAAATACTATCGTAAAGAATACCCTAGTAAGAGAGAGCTCATGAGAGTATTATGATTGCTTAATAAATTGATATAAGGAAGACCGAGAAGTTTAGGGGTATTAATAAATTTTTTGAATTTTTTTTTTCAAAATGGCCTCAACTAATTAATATTTAACTCTCAGAAAGGGAATGTTTATTTTTTATTTTTTTAAATTATAAAATGATTAAGATATCCATTGAGTCTCAGCTTGAGCTGTTGGGTCCCTCAAATGATCAGTCAATGATCAACTTTGATCGTTGGCCAATATTTTTTCTTAATAATCAATCGATTTAAACTGATATTAAATTAAAATTATTATTTTCCATTCCAATTCCGATTCAGTCCAAAACCAATAAACCATTAGACCTATAAATCACTACAGTGCTTCCCAGTTTCCTCAGTCTCGTAGATTGAGTTCATATATATATATATATATATATATATATTAATGGGGGAGATGGTTACACCACAGCTACTGCTCGGTAGGAAGTGGTAATGGCACTTTGGACCACGATAAATAGGCGTCTAAAGCTGACACAGGCCTATTTCTGCCGACAGCCGCATGCGCCTGTTTCCATCTCTTGTTTCCGGTGGCTGGCCGCCCTCTCCCAGTAAAAGAATCATACCACCACACGATTAAATGAGCTGTGGGCAAACATCTCGCTACCCGGTGGAAACTGCCGGTGACTGGTCTCGAGCTCATCTGCCTCGGTGTCTCGTGCATGTCCAGGTGCCTTTCCATTAATCATTCTGATGGAACCAAACCAACTATTAATTTGGAGTCAGTACTTATCATGGAAAAGACCAAAGACAAGTACAAGGCTAAGCAGAAGTTTCGTCTAATGGAAGTCCTCTCTCTTTCCATCACCATCTGATTCCACCGACTGCCGGAATCGATTGACGAACGTTTTCCTGCATCCGAGCAATTAAAAGGTCTGTCACCGGAGAACAATGTAACCAACAATATAATAAGAATGAGTGTCGTCCTCAAATTACAGAAAGCTAATTCGTTCATTTTAAGAGAGTGATTTTTCTTGGTGGCGCGAGTTGAATGATGAGATTAGGGAACAAAAGAAGCAGCTTTATGTTCCCTCCTCATGCGACTCGTCGCCGGCAATTGCGGCAGCTTTAAGTCCTCTGGTGGAGAGCTTTACTCCTCGATCTTAGCCTTCTTTCTCTGCTCTGTGGCAAAAGAGAAGGAAAATAATTGCTCCGGTATCAGATACGAAATATTCCTTCCTTGCATGACCTGTCCAACGGAAAAAGCTCAACACCGAAAGATAAAAGGTTGTGGTCAGCACGAAGAGAACCACTCGACGGAGCCATCCTTCTCAGAAACATTCATCGAACACCCGTCCAACACTCAATCATGGCCTTCATGCGTTGGATTAGGCAAAATGTCACTGACACACGATCATCATACCCAAAATAAAAATAATCGTTATCCAGTACCATGTGTTGTCAATGGCCGTCGCCGTCCATCAGCAACCCCAACCCCCATTACCCATTGCTGCTGCAATCGTCCCATTCCTTCCTTCACCGTCGCTGTCGCTTCATTATTGCTCCCCGTCATCACTAGTCTTGGATTTAATACCGTTCATCGCCGACAGGTCCCATCCATCATTTCAGACCATTCACCGTCCACCTTCCGAACCCATCGTCCTGGCTAACTCGTTGATCCACTTCTTTTCGCATCCGTGAATTATCCTTTTAGGAACACGTACAGCAATGTTGCCGAGCAAGAAGAGCAATGTCAGGAGAAGGAAACGAACGAATTGGTGGACCAGCATGGTGTCCAGTTGCTTCACTCGCTGTCTTCTTCTTTGATGCAGCTGGCGCGGCCGGCCGCGTGGGCACTGTGTTAGTCACCCCTGATGGGACTTCATGGGTCGACGTCATTCCCGCAGGAAGGAGGAGCGAAACCCGCCGCGTCATCCATGGAGCGACTCCCGGGTGATTCGGCTTGCATCTCACGATGCTGCATAAAATGGAAAGGGATTTTGGCTCTCAAGTCTCAGCCGATAAAATCCAAATTAGCATTATTAATCGGATAGAGAGTATTCAAATATGTACACAATTCAATTTCAGATGGGGATAGAAAGTAATAAACAACTATGTATTTCTCTTTGTCCAATCACAATTACAGTTCCACTGGCAAGTCTGTCAGTACAACTTCTTCTTGGAATGAAAGTACTAACATGTTCGGATTAAAAAAAACGTCCGATGTGTTTTAATATTAAGTATGAGGATGGAGGATTAAAAAATTTAGTATCGTAATTTTTTATTGGTGCAATTATTATGATTCCCCGATTAATTTAGAGGTACCCTACCGAACACCACCACTACTTCGGACTCCTAATCCATGTGAGAATAACTTTTCATTAATTATATATATATATATATATATATATATATGTATATATATATATATATGTATATATATATATATATATGTATATATATATATATATGTATATATATATATGTATATATATATATATGTATATATATATATACATATATATATATATATACATATATATATATACATATATATATATATACATACATATATATATATATACATACATATATATATATATATACATACATATATATATATATATATATATATATACGGTGTTCTCTTTTGTAAAAGCGAGTCGGTAAATACGGATCAATTTTAATTTTATTAGATTCAAGATATCTTTACTCTTCTCTTTTGAGTTAACCTATTAATTTTTTATTTTAATATTTAGAAACTACCGAGCATCAATTTAAATATCTTATCGGAGTAATCTGAAAAATAAATTCGAATCTGAATATTTCGTTTGTTTTTTAAAATATTTAGATTCGGTGCCCCTTACGGCCGCTAAATAAAAACAAGAAAACAGACGTCAGCTTCGCGTTGAAGTTGACCGACGACGGATCGATGCACACCAGTATTTCTTCTGACATCGCCGCTCGTGTTTGTGGCAAATCTAGTTCTTAGATTTCTTTTCCCGGGAGACAAATCTTGCCGACACGTTGATAGATACGTCATGGATCGAAGGTTTTATCCGACGATTCCTAGATTAATATTAGATTAGCATCCTTCATTTCTTGTAATAGGCTGTTTCTATAGCATTGGCTTAAAGACGGAATGAAGGGTGTGGTTAGAGCGCAAAAGGCTTTGGAATTGTGGGGCCCAGAGGCATGCCACCAATGATCGCTCGCCGAGTCATTGCCCGTCGTCGGCCGTGACCGACACTTATTGGCCATTAATGCCGCGGTGGGGCCGGGTCACCTCATGATCGGAGACGATAGAGCCCACGTTGCAGCGTGAGACGAAGGAGGGGACGGCGATTTGTGGTGGAGGCGGTGGACTCGTGCAGCAATTGGATCGAACTATACCAACGAGTCGAGACGTGGTGACCACCTAGCTCGTAAGGAGCCAACGACGGCAGCGGCAGCTGCTGCAGCGCAATGATTCCTTCCTTCCTTTCGCTGCGGTCTATTAACTGGCCATCAATCATGTAGTGTCTTTCCCCCATTCCATGGAGTGTTTGCGACATCCGCCAGCTCCTTCCCCGGAGCAGATCAAGCCATGCTTTCGTTGACGGAAGCACGCCTCTGGTAGCAGCAGCCCCGCCGAGACGGGAAAGGTTGCCATCTTTTCCTTCTATTTCCGCACCTCCTCCTGGTCTTCTTCCCTTGCCATGAAGTCTTCCCCCGCCGTCTCCCTCTTCGGCGCCAAGGCGGCGGACCCCGCCATCCGCCGGTGGCTCTCCCCGCTCCTCTTCCTCGCCGTCGTCGCACTCTCCGTCTCCCTGCTCTACCGCGCCGCCACGCCAGCCGTCTCCTTCCCCCCGATGACGACGGTCCGGGTGGAACTCAGCCCTCCAGTCGCCGTGTGGCAGCCGGTCGGCGCTGCCGAAGCCTCCGACCCGATTTCGCGGTCCTCTCTTCCGCCCGAGCAGAGGCCGGTCGACGCTGCCGTCGCTTCCGACCCGGAACCGATTTCCTCTGCTCCATCTGTGCAGAAAATGCCAGTGCGTTCGTCTACTGTAGTTTCACTAGGATAGCACATCGATCCGTGTCCCGATCTGATAGAATGGCGCTGTCGCTGTTGCTGCAGGAAAGCCAGGATGTCAGGCTGGAGAGGGTGCTCAAGGCAGCGGCCACCGAAGACAATACTGTAATACTGACCTCCTTGAATGCTTTCTGGGCTTCTCCCGGATCCGTGCTGGATCTCTTCCTGGAGAGCTTCCGCATCGGCAACGGGACCAGCGAGCTCCTGAGCCACCTGGTGATCGTCGCCGTGGACGACAAGGCGTACGGGCGGTGCCTCGCCATCCACCCGCACTGCTTCCACCTCAAGACCGAGGGGGTGGACTACTCCGGCGAGAAGGTGTTCAACACTCCCGAGTACCTGGACATGATGTGGGCGAGGCTGGACTTCCTACGCCTGATTCTGGAGAAGGGATACAACTTCATCTTCTCGGTGAGTTTGCTCTCTCCTTCGTCAGTCAATCCATGGACTCATGTGATTGGCACTCAGCCAGCCAGCAATTCCATGCGTTAGAAAAATCCATACTATGTTTACCCACCAACGTACCGTATTCTAGCTGGCTGCAGCTTTACCTGCAAGTGGGTCCCGATCCGACATCTCTAATCACGAAGCAGGTAGCCGAGTCGGTATGCGGAAGAATAGTAGACCAATTAACTACTCTGAGCTATGGTGTACCTGTGGAAGGCTAATCAAGAACAACATGGAATCCCAATTATCATTAGTTTTGTCCATTAAAATTTCTTATTTTGGCATCAAGGATGTTGAAACTATTACTGATTTGAGATCTTTTTAGACCTTAAACATTGAAGTCAATGCCCAATTACCTAAACGGGATAAAGGACGGCTGTGATTTCGTGCATCTTGTCCATGAAACCATGTTGTTCTTACAAAGATGTAACCTTCGGCACATAGTCCTCGTTTACATAATTTAGGATAGCCAGGCTTTGTAGTCATCTAAGGATTAGCTTCAAAGGTTTACCAGACATGCAGAATACATAGCTCTGCCTTTGGAAGATAATTAGTTGCCTCTCTGCACTTGACTGGTGATTCTAGTGATGCAGAAATCCGAAGTTTGTTGTCTTCTTTAGCAGGAGTTTCTTCGTTTCTTGTAGGGAGTAGGTTCTTTCCTTTTGACCTCCAGGAAAAAGCATGAAAAGGATGCCATCAATAGGGAATCTTAGTTTCTAATGTGGACAAAATAGGTCAGGCGACCAGAGTTGAAGAGTCTCCTACAATTTAGATAAGGACTACTTTCCATCCAAATATATATAAAAAAGAATGCAAATGGTGCCATCTTTGATGATCCAGGCATGACTATGTCATGCTAAATCATATTAGCAGCTAATGTCTCATTCATATGCTAGTATCTTTTTAGACTTTGAGTATTAGGTGATTTCTTTTGATGATTTTAGTGGAATAGGAATTCTTCATACTCTACATGCCATGTTTGCCGCCCTCATTTTCAAGTTGGTATTTGACATCAGAACAACATCATCTGAGCACTTGTATGGTTTGCTCATACTACAGGATGTAGACATCATGTGGTTCCGGAATCCATTACTCTACTTCTATCCAGATGGAGATTTCCAAACATCCTGTGACAATTTCTTGGGGGATCCTAACAATCTCAAGAACTGGCCCAACAACGGATTCAACTACGTGAAGTCCAACAACCGAAGCATAGAATTCTACAAGTACTGGTACTCCTCGCGTGCCAGATTCCCCGGAGTTCATGAGCAGAATGTGTTTAACATCATCAAGTTCGACCAACACATTCAGCAGATTGGAGTGAGGATCAGATTCCTGAGCACCGAGCGCTTCGGTGGGTTCTGTGAGCCAAGCAGAGACCTCAATAAGGTCTGTACGATGCACGCAAACTGTTGCATCGGCTTACGCAGAAAGATCGATGATCTAAGAGCCATGCTTGATGATTGGAGGAAATTTGTGTCTCTGCCACCTGATACAAGGATATCTAGACGGTTCTCATGGAGTGTACCTCGAAGCTGCAGGTACAATATAAATCCTTATTACAATCGTTCGAAATCTTAGGCCTCATGTCATTCTGAATCATCTTGGCCTTCTGTCTTCCTGGTTTCTTCTTTTTCTGCATTCCATCTCCTAGTTTGGCCATGGAACTTGAAGTAAGATTACAAATGTTGGAGTGCATAATTTTTTATGATTTGTAGTTCTTTTAGATAGGCTTTCCTGTATGGATTGGTATTAGGCAACTCCACACCGATGCATGTCTTTGATTAGCTCGATTGTATCTTCACTGTCCGTCGTGTACCATCAAAGTTGCAGATACTCCTTACAGTGTGTTTTGTATGGATGTGTTGAATGATATGCCATTTTGCTAACGATGATCAAGTTTTTAGACCGATGATCCACAACCAATGTCGAATTAATGATGTCGATATGCTTAGAATAGGATAGAACCCCCAAGCTGTTAAGATGTGTAATTCTTCCATTGGGATGTTTCTTGGGACATTTTTATTATTTTGTTACGAGACATGATCTCTCACTTTGAATACATTTTTGTTTTCAGGTTATAACCACCAGGATTTGGCAGTAACAAGGAAAAGAAACATAGCCTATAAGATTCTATAACAGAGTGTTCATTTCATACTCTTTTCATACATGAATACCTCCCAATCATGTAAACCATGGAATCCATAAGACTGTAGAAGAAGGGAAAGAAGAAGGTTAGGCTGAAAGAAAAAGATGCTTAAATATGATCGGTGTCATTGCTTGGCTGTTGTACAGAAAGTGTTTTAGCTGTAACATGAAAAGATCTCTCGAGTCTCACTAAAAGATCATCATCTCTGTCAATAGGAAAGGACACGAGAACGAGAACTGTACTAAGTGAGCCTCATGAAGGCTATTGAAATACATATGAAGCAAAGTATTTGTAGAGTTTTATTGAATAAGTTTGAATGCATTAATATGTTTCTTTCTTATTTATACAGATTAGGATGAATGATTTTTTTTAACAGAGATATTTCCTCGTATAGTTAAGAAAATCTTATATGTTATTAATTTACATCATTGAGACCTCCAAATGCATTATAAGTGAATAAAATTAAGCGATATAGAGATTAAAGGATGTGATTGATTATCATCCTTCACAAATACTTAATCTTAATCCCTTCAAACTTGGGTTTAGATTAGGTTATAAGTAATTGATTATTCTCCAAATATTTTGTGACAGAACCGAAGTTTTATGACAACATATAAGCAAAAGCTATGCTCATGGCCAATGGATTCATCGAAGACTTTTTAAGTAGGAGTTGACTCTGTTCTACTCACCTTCTAAATCTTCGTTTTGTTTCCTCCCCTTCGGTTTATCCTTTTATTTAGGAATCGCAAAAAAATTATAAGGATATTTTCGTCAATTTAGTTTATTTTTTTTCTTTTATCTATTCAATTTTCTTTTATATTATAAAGAGAAGCACGCACCACGCGGTCACTTGTTCCTCCTCTCGGGTCTATGCCTTCGGCGGCGAGGTTCCTCCTGACGAGCTCCGAATATGTGCCGCCGTCTCCGCCGCCGGAGCCGCTCTCAGTCGACATAGACGTGGTGGTGATCCTCGCCGCCCTTGTCTGCGCCGTGGTCTCCGTCACCGGGCTCGCCCTCGTTGGCCGCTGCGCCAGCTCCCGGCGCTCCCCAGGCGGCGGACGCCCGCAGGCGCCGCCAGACAAGGGCCTCAAGAAGAAGGCCTTGCGGGCGCTGCCGAGGGTGGCCTACGCAGCCGGCAGCGAGGGCCCGGCGGAGTGCCCGATCTGCCTGGCCGAGTTCGTGGAGGGGGACGAGCTCCGGGAGCTGCCGCAGTGCGGCCACGGGTTCCACGTCGGGTGCGTCGACGCGTGGCTCGCCTCCCACCCGAGCTGCCCATCCTGCCGCCGGGCGCTCGTCGTCGCCGCACCGCCGTCCAGGTGACGGGTGCGGTGCGACCTCCATCGACGTCGCCACGGCGGCGGCGAGGGGAGACGGTGACGCCAGCGTGTTTGGATGGAGGATCGCTTTCTGCTTGTCCTAAGCGAGTTTGGAGTGACTACTTACTTGTATTATGTAAATTGGAAGTAGGATCATGTAAAAAGAACAGAAATTAAGGAAAAAATCTCCCCAAAAAAATCAACTGTTTTGATTCATGAAACGCAAGTGGTGGCTGATGGCGACGGACAAGTTTTGGATATCGTGGGTCCGTCTCCTATTGTGGATCAAATGTTTCGACTGCCTCAAAATCTCGGATAAGGATCGAACATATGGACATTATTCCTTATCGAACTCGGCACGCCTCTCGTCCGGCCGTCCGCGGATGCATCCATCGGCGCGAATCATAAAGCACCTGCGACCTCGATGCACGTGAATGGGTCTGTGGTACCTTCCAAAGACGGCCTTTCCTTTGTATCTCGTAGCTATATATATATATATATATATATATATATATATATATATATATAACATGTTAATGTGGGAGTAAACAAAATGAGTGCTGTTTGTTATGTATATATATTAATCACCAACATACACACTGATGATATATAACCCCTGAATCGTATTACATAAAGCTAGAAGAGAGCATGCATATATCAAATGAAATCACAACATCGAACTATATACTATCGCTAAGGAATATGACGTTTGGGTTTCGAACAGGTTTGAGCCATGCACCCGACGTGATCCTCGAAGTAATGCTCCAGATCAGATCATGGCCCCTCTTTGCTTGCATCTGCTTCGCTCTTCTCCCTGCTTTCCCCAGCCCATTCTCCACAAGCCACTGCATCGCCGTTAGTCTCTGTTTCTCTCCGTCCCACGTACTCCTCTTCCTGTTGGAGCTCAACTTGACACCTCCAACGTGAAGACTAATCAATTTGAATCTCCTTTCATCGTCTGGTTGGTCGTCATCCGATGCTGCTGCTTGCACCACAGCTATCATGGGAGCCCCCACCGCTTCATTCCTCCTTAATGGGTCTCTCAGCTGAATCACCACCAACATTGTCATATGACGGCTCGTGCTGCAAGTTATCAACCAATCCTCGAGAGAAATGGCCGAGTCCAGCGGGTTGCCGGCGTCGTCATTTCCGATAACAGGGGAGACTTCCTCCGAGGGAGCAACTTCTGCTTCTTCGTCAGCCATGTCTGCCTGGACTTTGAGTGCTTCGACTGCCATAGCCTCCATCCTCTGCAACGACAAGGCCAAGATTTCGTCCGCGGCGACTGGTTCATCGTTCACGCTCCAGGTTCCTGTCAAGGTCCTCTCCTTCCTGCCTTTGTTCGTTGCTGCTGCCATCTTCCTAACTATCGTGATTGACCTGGCTGCACTGGAGCTTGCTCCTTCCTTGTTCCTGCCACTTATTATGGCGGACGCGACGCCCTCGAACGCGATCTGTTCTGCTGTTTTGCCGAGCAGTTCGTCCATCGCCGTTTGCGAGAGTAATCTGGAAACCATTTCATCTGATCCCATTGCGGCCAGCCTCTGGAACAATTGAAGCTCACTTGCTTGTTTCTCATCCTCCACGATCACCTCTCTAGAAATCTGCATGGCCAGTTTTGGAGTCTCTTTTCTTGTCACTTGTACATTGAAAGGATTCATGGAAACTAAGTAGCCTCCGTCCCTTGTCTGAACCACTGAACCCAAGCTTTTTCCAAGGTCTGGAACGAGAATCTTTTCCTCCTCGTCCTTGACAACCTCTTTTGCTCCATGATCTGATGAAGTGACAAGATCTAGGCCATCGTACTTCGGCTCTTTACCATCTTCAAACTCGAGCATCCGGACGAACTCTCTTGTCACTATTTCCTCCTCGGTGTCCAATCTCTGGAACTTGTCTTCTTGAGTTGTCTTTACTAGATCGGCACCACCGTCTATCATTATCAGTTCAAGAGCCTTGATCTCTTTCGCGATTACATGAAGCTCTTTTAGCCTACTCCATTGAGCACGGTCGTGCACCACCTCTTTTACGACCTCGCTTGAAACTGATGACACCTCTGTGGCGTCCTCTGGTATCACTTCTTCCAACTCCACTTTCTCTTCTTGAATCTCTATTCCCTTGTCAATAACTTCAAAGTCTGGAAGGTTAGGATCTTCCTCCCTGGGGTATGGCTTAGCCTTTTGCACAACTGGAGGGATTGAAGGACGGAGACCAGGCCCATGATCAAGACCGAAATCTTTAGTTTCCTCCACTTTTCTCACGGAGCTGGTGTTTGAAGGTATGGTAGACTGGCCTCCTCTAAGTGCAACACTGAAGGAAGACTTTGATTGTTTCCTTGGGACAGAAGAATTGGAATCCTTCTCTTTGTTTGATCTTATTTTCTCTGCTTGGTTATAGATCCCGATACCTCCGTCTTCCATGATCTGGAACGCCAACTTGAGAACCATTTCTCCTCCTTTAGCCTTCCCAGACAGGGGGAAGGCTAGATCCCACTGCCGGATGCGTTGTCCCTCCAAGTTCTTCTGGATGGACTCTTTGACCAGTAAACTCAAGTCAACGATACTCCTACCGAGATCAATCTGAGGAACGTCGACTGCTACCGTTGAGATCAGGAATGGTCGGGCCTCGAACTCGAGCGGCTTCCCTGCGGCCGCGCCACCTCTGCAGTAGAGGTGGCATCGGACGAACAGTGTCTCTTCAAAGTCAGCGCACCCTTCGAGCACCCGGGAGGGCATCGTTTGCACAGCGCCATCCTTGGTCTCCTTCTTGCGAACGGCAACCGAGAGACGTAGCCCGTCCATCGAGGTCGGCAGATGTTGAATCGCGATGACCTCGACGGAGAACAGGCATACCAATCGATGCATGGCGATGTGAGCCAAGGCACGCATCGGCTTCCAGCTCCATATCCCCCGCTTCTCACCGGGCTCAGGTTCCAACGTATGCTCCCTCTTCACGGGCGTGCGGTGGCGGCCGCCGTCAGCATCATCTCCGTCAAGGTCGTGTTGGGGATTCCAGCCCAAGTGCCAGGGGAAACGGGACGGGTGGCGAGAGGAGTGGTTGCGGCGGTCGGACCGAGCCGCTTCGTTGACGAGGCGGGGCCCATCATCGGCGGCCGGAGCTGTATAAGAGGAGCGGGGGAGAACGAGGGAGGTGGTCCGGCGAGAAGTGTGGGATTTGGAGAGTGATCTGCTCAGGCGTTCAAGCTCTTGGAGGATTTGCATGTTGGCGTCTGCCTCTCCAGCATGTGCTGCCATTGATGGAGGAGGCGCAGAACTCGTCATGGTCGTAATGGCGCTTGGCTCGCCAAGAAGTGTCAAGGGTTTCGAATGGAATGGGAAGAAGGGCTAGAAGCTGCCAAGAACGAGAGTCGGAGCTCCGGGTGAAGAATGGAATGGATGGAGAGGGTGAGAGGAACGCGGCCACCATTACCTTTAACCACTCTCTCTATATAAAAAGCTCGGTCTATTGACGGTGATGTCGTCTGATCAGGTGACCTGACGACGTTGGCATAGCGAGGAAGCTTACGGGAGCCACGTAGAGGAAGTAGTACATGCATTTCATTTACTACGAGGAACGGCTGAGAATACTACCACGTGGCATGGAGTGGTCCACTTGATCGAGTGGGAGGGAAGCCCCTTGGTGCCGGGTCGGTCAAGTTAATGGACACGGGAGCCGGAGTTGTTAACTTCTTATTTCCTAAGCAATTAATGACGGGCGCCGTGTTATCATTTGTCTCCCCATGCTTTGTTGTGGGGATCGCTAACTAAGCGTGGCCTCGTTATCCGCCATGTCCGCTGCAACTCGTTGTCAGAGATCTATAGGATTTCACTGCAAGATGGTGAAGTGCGGGGACCTTTGCAGGCGTCAACTAGTGAAGACATATATATGTATACTCGGCTGTTATAATCTAAGAGTAGAGGCCGGAAGAGCCTTTAACAAAAGTGAAAGCAGAGCAGTGCATGCAAGGCGACGCCCGATCAAAAGAGTCTTTCGAATCATTTCAACCTCTTGCTGGAACAGTAACGTTGCAGGCAAAAGTGTTTGCTTTCCTTCGCAAAGCTCTTTCCTGATGTTTACGACACGGCAGTGGGACGTCTTGGTGGTCTGCTTGCTGTCTAGTCCCAGTCAAATGGACTCTCACCTTTTAAATTATTGCTGTTTATTGGAATTTTAAATTTAATTCAATTAATTTTGTATGAAAATGCACCATAAAAGAGTATATTATAAAATGAAAAAAAATATGTTAAATAGGAATTTAGCATTTGTCTTTATGATCACTTTTTCTTAAGAATAATATTAAACAAATCTAATTTTATCTTAATAATCTCTAAGGTCTCTCATCGCTCTGATTTTTTTTTTTTTCTCGCTTTCTATATCAGAGCTACTCTCAGTTGAAACGAGAGGAAGTGCCTTCATTTTTGCATCTCATGATACAATTTTTTAGGAAAAACGTATCAGTATTGATTGGGGATATAACGATTCTAATGGTACCAACGTCTTGATTGATATTAAGAGGGTTCACAAATGAAAAAGATACCGGATAAATATCTTTATGCATGCATTTTACAAATTTTTTTTGGCAATGTTTTTATATTGGATTAAATAACGAATCTTTGGGTTATATAATACAGGAACTTATGTGTTTTCAGTAGGAATATAGCTGGAGATCTCTGTCTCCTTCTACCTTCTTTTCCTCCATGGCCCCTTCCTCTTCTCCCTTTTCTTTTACTTGGAAACACTTGTATGTATGTACTAACTGGATAGTGTATAAAAAAAATTCGTACTTTCGAAACTGGCTTCGGGCAGGTAAGCTGGATATCTCTGTCTCCGTGCTGGATTCAATTCTAACACTTGATTTCTTGCTTGGTTTGAGAGATGCTGCTATTTTCTCTCCTGAATGACCCAAGTCATGTGGCAATGCTCGTCAGGGCAACGGTGTGCAACTAATCTTTCGTCTTGGCGTGAGTGATACAAAAGACTGTGTGCACCTGATGCTTAGATGAAACCAACTCTCCTTTGCATCTCTTGGAATTAATTGTCTTCTTTCCTTGTACAAACTTCACTTGAAATGATATGCAAGTTGAATCAAGCAGCTTTGCCCAGCTTCAAAATGGAAAAGTTACATGCTAGTTGGCTCATCAGCTACAGCAATAAATACAGTTTAAATGAATCTTTGTGTCTCATCAACATGGTCTAGTGACGCGCAAGTGGACGAGTGTCATATCCTTGTTGCTGCGAGTGATTCTGATCTTGTTGTCAATATACCTGGAAAATGTATCTAATGTTTATAATATGCAGGTGTAAGTACGTGAAAATGTACAGCATATAATTAATAAATGAACGACAGACATATGACCCTAAGTACATGGAATTTGTATTCCACTTACAGCAGCTCCAGGTGAAAGATGACTTCCATTTTTAAGGGAAGTTTCAATGCGCCAAAGCTAACAACACCATCATTCATTTGCACCATGAACAAGTTGCTTTCAGATGTTTCGCTGTGAAAGGTAGCATCCATGAGCATAACCATAGTATACCTTGGAATTCTCAAGTACAGGCCATTGCTTAGTGGTTAAAAACACACACACACACACACACACAAAATGCAGGACAAATGCTTTTAATTATGGCTATGAATAAATACACATTCTCTAAATAAAGAAAAAGATAATCAAACTTCATCATTGACATATCATGTTGAAAGAAACTACAGAAGAGAGTCAACTAGGAAAAGAGGTTCTTACCACTAGGGAATCTGGATATGACTAGTCTTACGTCTCTATAAGCATAGAGACTATTTTTTATGAATAAAATTCTGATTATTTTCATTTGCTCCACACCATTTTAATTCCTCCTTTTCCTTTTAATTCTTTGGTGTTCTTATCATGAATTTTATTTTGATTGCTTTGATTGCCTGTGACCCTTGATATGAACTTTGGAGGTCATCTGTCTTTCCATTTTCTCAAATTATAAAAAAAAAGGAAAAGACATACTGGGATGTAAAATATAAAAAACACAAAATTCATATATTTTCATTGTTCTCACTTGACTTCTAAATTAAAAGTCCCATGTTGTTACTTAATCTTATAATTGGTCATGGAGGATGTATGCTTGGCAATGCAATTCAGCATATTGCTACCAGCAATTTGTTGCAGAGAAATACAAGATGTGGAAACATCAGTTTCATTTAACTCACCAAAGAGTGCCATTTGCACAAATCCTTAAACCAGGAAGCAGGTTAATCTGATTCTCCACCATTCCATCTTTCTTTATAATCTAGAAAAGGCACCATATAAATTAATAAAAATAGAGAGCTACACCATTTTTTTCCCTATTTATAAGAAAAAAAAAGATATTTTTGGTATTTACGATACACTTTCGAATATTATGTTAGCGCAGACCTGCAAACCTTTAAGACCACTGGCAACAACAGACGACCAGCTCTCATTTTCTGACTGTATGATGAGGAGGAACAATATCAGAAATCAATTATAAGTATACCGAAAGGATTTGGGAAGTCATGCACTGAAGAACGTGAACCAAAAGAAAAGCAGGATACTTTAAAAGTCAATGCATCTACAAGAGACAATTTTGCATATGCTATTCGCCTCGTGGTTCAGTCTATTATGCAGAATTAGGGTACGTGGAAGTAGAACAACAAATTTGTATTTGCTTATTTGTAACTACAAATAAGCAAATGCTTTGCAAGTGCACTTAATGTAGTGGAGAGTAGTCTAAAAAGGCAAATTGGTCAGGTTAATACTCTTTTCACTTTAGTCAAAAATTAAAAAAAATTATATGCTGCCTAGGCTAAGATGATAAGTGAGGAAGCTTCCGGTATAACAGAAGAAGAAATAAGTGCCTGTTGAGTTTTATTATCCCAATCAGATCTGTTAGCCACTTGATTCAAGTTAGACCATCACAAACTGCCCCTTGCCCCTTGCATGGTCATTCATACTGGACATGAAAATAGAGAATAACTCGATAAACCTGCTTGAAGGGGTGTTCTTTTGAAACAAAGCCCACCAACTAGGTCGCTTACTTGCATTCCTAGCAAGAATAAGAAATATATTCACAATAGATGATGGGAGAAGAAAAATCTAAGTTCTTGTTCTGATAATACAAATGAAAGGAGGATCTTTCTTGTTCTGATAAATCAAATTTAAGGATTTTTCTTGTCCTCACAAGTTCAATAAGCCCCCTCACTAGTGTTTGTAACTTAAAATGTGAGTCAGTAAAACACACTATTTTAAGTTACAAGTCTGTTTTAGACGAGAAACAGAATAAAAAAATGATGACAACATGACTCTTAAGGACCAATTCCAGCATATGCTTTGCATGAAATCTAGTATTAAACTATGCATGTACTTTAAAGTAGCAAGCATATATTACTAACTGCATTTCATGTTTCAAACTTGAAATGCATCTTTCTTCTTACTGACCAAATAAAACGCGAAATAAGTCCTTATCTAAAAACCTGTGAAGCCCACAGTAATTGCCATTCGCCTTCCAGTATTTCTGAATTTGCTTTAACCTCCTCCTGATTTGAAGAGATAAGTTCATCTATCATCTGTTAATAAGAAGAAATAAGCAATTAATTTTTAAGTAATGGAAAGTTTTTTGTGAAAGTTACCAAGAGCATCAGAATGAATTTTCATATCCCAGACCTCCTTAACTCTTGTTCCAACAGATATTGCTGACAGCAACCTTTGTCTTGGTTCAATCTTCTTTTGCAGCACAAATGTCGTTCCCTGTGCTACAGTTTTTTTTTTTTTTTTTTTTTTCAAATATTTAGTTAAAAAAGGATTAAAATTTGAGTACTTCACCAATGCATTCAGTTTATCCAGGAAAAGAAAGTGAACAATTTAAAGTTTTTTAACAGAAGGAAGAACATGTGAGAGAAAGAAAAGTATATATTAGTTAAAAGGGATTAAAATGAAGATTTCAGGATATTTGGTTTCTTCGGGGAAGAAAATGCATGACTAAAACTTTTCTATCAGAAGGAATACATGTAAGAGAGTGAAGATATCCACATTTGTTAAAAGAGGATTAAAATTTGAGTACTTCACAAGTGTATTTGATTTATTCAAGAAAAGAAAGTGTTGTATTAGACTAAAGAAAGAACATATGAGAGAGTGAAGATATACACATTACATATAAAAAATTACCTTGTTTCCTCTTGAAATACGTATGTTCCCAGTATGAGACAAGTATGTTGTATCCAACCATCCCTTTGCTTCATCACCGAGAAGCCTAAATGGTACAGGATATGGAACCTTGAAAGGTAAAAATTTAAGCGAGAATGCAGCACGATCAAACTGGAAAAGGATTCTTTTTCCATCTTTAATTGTTGCTGCTGCCTAGGAGTAAATTCAGCAGAATGATGAATGTCAGCCAAAGGAAAAGAAAACCTAAGTAGTTGAATGTCACTGTGAAAGCCAACAGAAAGATGTAACTCAATATTGGCGGCAGAAGTATTTCAATTCATGTTGATGAAAGAACACGATTAATAATAAAAAGCTTCTGCTTTACAGAGCTAAAAGATGTGACAGGATCCACGTAGCTGAAGCCAAAGTATATGATCGAGATTTCTCATTTTTGTTAGTATAGTTATGTAACAAGAAAAAAAAAAGGAAAAGAGAAACTGAGCACAACATTAGTGATAAATCCATGCTAGACTGTTTACAGTGGATAGCTACTGCCTGTGTATTATTGCATATTGTAAAGGTTTATTTACATGTGGATCATCAATCTGGATGGTTTCATGAAGTGATTTAGACATAGTAGTTATAATCTAGTGTTATAAAAGATGCCCTTTATGAATAAGAAACGGTTGCATATGGAAAAAAATCGTCATATAAATTTATAGGAATATGGTTGACTATGAGCACAAAAATAAAAAACCAGAATATCACATATCCAGTGCTTTTTTGTTGCTGATTAGAAGCAGGTATGACCCATGCTTAGTATAGGCGGATAAGCAATGCCAGGGATAGCAACAAGTAATAAATACATAAAGAGATATTCCTATGTCAATGGGCACTCCTCTGGCTATCACTTCTCGGTTCAGGCTCAAGATTGTTGCAACAATAGTTGAAACGTGAAACCATTTGATGTTCTCCCAAAATAATAATCCAATGCAAGTAAGTTTGTGGGATCATTATGTTGACTTAGTAGGTTACAAAAGAAAGTTCCCAAACATGACGAAAAAGCAGATAGACAGAATAATGGCAAACAATGGTCTCCTGTGGTAGAATCACAGTGGAGTAGATAACAGAGACATGTTTATGTAGATTGCTAAGAACTACAAATATTCTGAGTTGTATAGATAATAGTACAATATCAACCTCATATTTTTAGAATCTTGCAAAGTTTTCTAATTCAAGTAAAGAGTTGCCTAGTATGTAACCTGAATCAAGCTTGTCACAACATAAAGCGAATAAGATTATTGGAAACAAATTTCATAAGGCTAGATCCCTTGAACCAATTATTTTAAATGCCAATATGGATGTGATGACAATATCATGGCTTAAAAGCAGCCGGAGGGAACAATGGCAAGCAATGGTCTCCTGTGTAGAATCACAGTGGAGTAGATAACAGAGAAATGTTTATGTAGATTGCTAAGAACTATGAATATTCTGAGTTGTATAGATAATAGTACAATATCAACCTCATATTTTTAGAATCTTGCAAGTTTTCTAATATAAGAGTCACCTAGTATGTGACCTTAATCAAGGTTGTTACAACATAAAGAGAATAAGATTATTGGAAACAAGTTTCATAAGGCTCGATGCCTTAAACCAATTATTTTAAAAGTTAATATGGATGTGATGACAATATCATGACTAGCAATAGAAACTGGATACAGTGGTACCTTTATGGTAGAGTTAAACGAGGACAAAAATTGACAATGTTATAGGATGCACATAACTTACCTTCATATGTAAATTAAATGTTCGCTTGACTCGAAAGATTATCTTGTTAATGAATATCATCCATCTATAAAATGTTCATGGTAGAGTTGAGATTTTTCCCCCCAGAATAATATAAAATTTAAATAAATAATTCACCAATGAATATCTTTTCTGGGATCTCACACCAAGTGCAATTATGATTCAAGAGATACCCAAGTCAAAACTTCAACATAGCAATATTCCTCATTAATTCACCTCTTATTATTAAAGTTTCTGCAAGCATTAACTCTAAATTTTTATATATCGGTATTGGTAGCGAAAGAATTTTATTGCGCAGGTATGTACCAACAAATATGTTATGGCACACCTTGGTATACTGGTAAGAAGAATACTTTAAAAATTATTTGATATGCAGCAATATGTACAGAAATATATCAATTATCAGTAGAATATCAGACTGGTAAGGTTGGTATACTGCACTATCTGAAACTACTTTAGAGAGCATAGAATATGATGTTTTTTGCAATATGTACAAGGGTAATTTGCACAGATTAAATTATATAGCTTTGCTCATCGAACTGCATATTCTCTTATAAATTGTCTTTCCAGTAAAAATCCATTACTTAATCTTTAAATAATTCAAACATCCAGTGTTGCACCAGCTTACCTCTAAAATTTTATCAGGGTTTGTGTAATTTCTGGAGACATTATCTCTTGGACTACAAGCATTTCTTAACGACATCAATTTGTCCCAATTGAAAAATATCAAAATTGCATTCAGTAACAATATACTTTCCATGTAAATGGAGCAAATATACTGTGAAATTTCTTTCATGACAGGTTGCCAAGTGACTTGTGCGAGCATGGAAAATATCATCAATGAAATTGCACTGGTGAGAGAGCATTTCATTTAGATATACAAATAACATAAAAAAGTTACTAATTTAGATGGTGCAGACAGAAGCAGGTACTTAGATAATTTGTGGAAATCAGATTTCCAGAATTAAATTTCAAACTGAAAAAGGTATGTGGATGAATGTGCTTCTGTTATAGAAGAAATAAAATGATCATACCTCTACTTTTAGCTCACCAACAGCATCCGAGAATTTTACAATGTTAGATACCCTTGGATCATCTGTTCTAAGGTAAACCTCCTGAAAGATCTTGAAAAAATCTACCCCAACAAAGGTTCTCTGTAAAAAATTTTGAACCTTAGAAGAGATATTATAATTTCAGTAAGTAACAGAAGACCCTGAACGCAACATAGTTTCTCAACCAATTTGCAGGAATAAAAAAAGTTTAAATTACTGAGGTAGATGGCCTTCTAAATACAAGAACAATGTCTTTCTACTAAATACAAGAACAATGTCTTTCTACTAAATACAAGAACAATGTCTTTCTAAGCTTAAATATCGAAATCCGTTTGGTGCTTAAAATAAAGGATTACTAGGCTGGTAAGAGAAATAGTTATTTTTACAATAATATAATCTCAAACAGTAAGAGAAATTGCTATACTGATTGATTTTTGGTCTTTGTTCATATATTTCCAATTAGAAAACAAACAGTGAAATGCTAATGTGAATTTGTTTTTCCCTGATAAGCACTTTTTTATCAATCCTCCTTCTAAATGTAGTCTTAATTAAATCAGTAACTAATTGAGACTAGAATGTCTTCCCATCCAGAGGAAAGAATAGATGACGTTTCTAATGTTAGAAGGAGCAATGAATCTTTATCATGTGTCATGAATGCTAGATAACTGCAAGATTGAGGAACTGATTTCTACTTGAAAAGTTATAACTCTTCGCAAACAAGCACTTTTTTAAGGATTCAAACTTGTCAATAGGAGTCCAGTTTGCAAGATTGGCAGGTACTGCCACAAATTAATGGTATAATCATCTTAAAATTGCAGAAAGTTGCTAACATGATCTAAATAGTTGACAAGATGCTATTGATTTGACAGCTTATTACATCAAGATTGATACGTCAGAATTATGTAACCTCTCACTTCTGATCAAGCCAGCTTCCATTTACTAGTCAAGCAATTAACTACCCCTACAGCATCCAAAACCACATATAAATGCATAATTATTTTTGTCTTCTGTTATGACATTATCCTGGCAGCTCCAGAACTTATACACACTTGACAACCATTTTGTTTCCAAAGTAATCAGTGCATATTAATACATTAAAAAGAACTACCATGGGCAAAAAAATTCTCTACATACCAAAGCAACGTTCCATTTAATCACCATGAGTCCACATTTCTTGCAAGTCCCAGTCATCAGTTAGTTTCTGTCAGTTTAAGTTTTATGAGTTTTATAAGTGGTACTATTGTGACTCAAAACAAACTGAAAGGTCAGGTTTTCAATTCCCTAAAATGTGCTTCATAGCAGCTGACTAAAATTGGATATATATATATATATATAGGAGATCTCTCAGACAGATAAATAGGACAGGCCAACAACAAGCTTCCCATTCTTTGGCTTCAATTTCATGCTTTAGCAAAAGCAACTACATAAATAGGACAGGCCAAAAATTATCTTAAAGAGGATTAATAGTGTATGGTAATGTCATCTCACTTGAATTGGGGATGCTGTCCCAGGTCTCGTAGTGAAAATTAATTGCCAGCGACCTTCAATCAAACTGGAGCTTGTCTGCAAAAGAGTGAACTGTATAAATTCAGCAACATATTAAGCTTTAGTCCAAACTGACAATGTATATCTTAGACATGTCTCAAACACTTGTTAAATTCTTTCATAATAAATTTAATATATTGAGAGAAATGAATCTTTCTGGATCACTGGGCTGGGGGATTTATATTTTTAACATCATGAATGCTTATTTATCACATGTAATCAATTAATTTTTCTCTGCATGTTCTTCTTCTTTTAGTCTCCTTGATGCATAGATTCTGACACGCATTCACATGTTGTTCCTGTGGCTAAATCCACACAATCTTGAGGATAGCACAAGGGTTTATAGCACTTAATCTAATATTGCTGATTTCTTGAGGCCTAACAAAGATGCACGCATGAGAACGATACGTCTTGTTGCGGCAAGGAAATCAGCGATTGCATGGCATAGAAGTAGCACGAAACCAAAAGGAACATAGAGCGGTAAAGGAGTTTCAAGAAACCCAACAGGGGATCTTGTTGCCACATGGAAATCAGCGATTGCATGACATGGAAGTAACAAGAAACCAACACGAACAGAAAATTTTTCAAGAACCTAACAGGGGAACTTGTCGCCGCAAGGAAATCAACGATCGCATGACATAGAAGTAGCAAGAAATCAAGAAATAAAAGATTCTCGAGATAACTAACAGGGGATCTTGTTGCCACAATGAAACCAGCGGTTGCATGACATAGGAGTATCACGAAACCAAAAAGAACATCAGAGAGGTAAAAGATTCTCAAGAAACCTAAAAGGGGACTCACAGGATCCGGCACGCCTCCCAGATTCTCAAGGGTTTGCACCGCGAGCTCGACGTCCTGTAACGAGTTCAATTCAAGAATCGCCTAACACGAATTCCGAAAAGACTGCAGACGATTCTGAAGAAGGATGTTCCAAGAAAAGGCAGAGAATGTGTCGAATCAAAGGAAAGAACGGTGCCTGCAGTTGCCCAGAAGATGCGGCGCGGCCTCTCCCCTGGATCCCGAGTAGGGCTTCGACGAGTGCGGCCTCGGGATCGCTGAAGCAGAGCTGCTGCCCTTCTTCCACCAAAGAGGACGAGATGGGACGGAGGGATGTCCGCCGCCGCCGCCTCGGCTTCTGGACTCTTGGCATGAGGACACGACACGTCGACGGTTGCAGCAGCGTGGAGCGGCCGGAGAAGGGCGGCGCAAGGAGGGCGAGCCGCGCGGCGGCAGCTCCTCCGACGGCCATCTCGGTGGATTTCCGCCGGGGGAGCAAAGCGGGGGTGGGATTCCGCACGACCGGTAAGAGGTGCATTTGAGGCGGTTATCGGATGACGCACGGGGCCCGCAAGTTCTTGATGAGCTGAGATGAGGCGTGGGGCCCATGAGTTCTTGATAACAAGTATGATCCTCACCGTTCATTTTGCTTTCCTCCTCTTATCGTTCTTTTTTCTTGTGGTCTCACACTGGCACTGAATCCTGGGAACCAATCTCCTTCTCACGGAAGGAAAAGAAGACCATTTATGAACTGAAACCAAATGATTGAGAGATTTAGCGGAATTCTATCAAAAATTGAAAGTAATTGGTAGCTAGTGAAGAAGTACATGAAGACTCTCGAGATGAAGCTATACGTATCAGCGGAAGGGGAGTGATTGGGGCGGCGGAGGAAAGCTGTCTTATCTCTATTTGGAGAAAGATGGTAGCTACTACCAATGATCAATTTCAGATTTCTTCTGAGGGAACTCTTAATTGAGTCGATGTAGATGTATATAATGTTTGCCGGGAAGTATCTATACTAGATTAAGATGGCTCATTTGATGCCTATACTGGTCGTCTGTGAGCTCTACGGGCAACAAGACGGCGTCGTCGTCGATACAAGCGGAGGGGGTTGCTATATTGGTTGGACTACAAGCTGCAAGTCATGAGCAGATCAGGATCAGATCATATTATGTGATTTGTAGACACCTCTCTGTTCCTTAATCCATGAGAACTGTGGTGGATGATATCAAACTATTGTCTATTAGTGTACATCGTTGAATATAATATTTTTTTTATAATTAAAAAATACAATAAGTCAACTAAGGGTTTTACGTCAGAAACAAGTTGGAATTTCAGAAAACCAATTCATGTAAGCTGTACACGACGACTCCGTGGAGTCAAAGTCAACTAAGCTTTGCGGAGTCGAACTGTCTTATATGGATCGAAACAGAATCTCTAGACAAGATTTTAGATGGGGTACAGAGCTGCGTCCGGCAGTAAACGACTCTGCCAAGTCAAAGTTTGGTGGTTGTGGATAGGCTGATGCATGAACAATTTAGCCTCCGCTTGCACATCGCATTTTTCTCGTCTTGTGACCTTCAATTGATGGTTCGGATTCTCTTCCTCATTCAGATTAAGCTGAAGAGCCTCTGGGATATATAATATACCGATCATTTTCTACTCGATACGCTAAACCATGGTTATTTTACTAGTTATTTATCCTTGCATACGCAGCAAAGAACGTATAAGGAAAGGGAAAGCCACCATCGACGTGCACCACCTTCAACGAAGAAAAAGTCAAAGTCTGCCAACCCAAGCCGCAGCCGCAGTTCCGGAAATTACGGAAATCAGCGTGCGCCCACGTATCAGATTAAGTTGTACATCTTTGTCAAACCATTTCCATGGTTGACTTCATCTGCATCCCATTCCCTCATATGATGGATACCAAAGAACAAGGTATCCACAGAAGGCAGAGGAGACGATGGGGAGGCTGGGCAACGCCGGCAATGCTCCAAGGACCAACCATTCGACTCATCCCCACCCTTCGGGCGACGATCCAAGGATCAGCCATTTCTGCCATCCCCATCCTCTCGAGCTCACGTCTCTGGAGCAGGCGCTGACCCCGACGATCTGCGCTGGTTGCGCCTCTCCGGCCGCCGGATGTGTCTACTCTTGCAAGGCATGCAACTACGTCTTGGACGTCTCCTGCGCCAAGATGCCGCGGCGCATCCGCCATCCCGCGCATCCGCACTCCGTCAACCTCTTCGCCACGCCCCCTTCCAAAGACGGCCCTTCCAACTGCGACGCGTGCGGCCGCAGCGGCAGCGGCTTCACGTTTTACTGCGATCCCTGTGGCTTCCGGTTGCACTGTCAGTGCGCCGCCAAGCCGCTCACCATCAACCATCGCGCGCACCCTCACCATCTCAACCTCGTCTTCTCTCCTCCTTACGAGGACAAGGGGTTCTCGTGTGATATCTGTGGGGACGCGGGCTTGAACCATTGGCTCTACCGCTGCGCGGCCTGCGAATTCGATGCCCATATCGGGTGTGCGACGGGTGGGACTCTGCAGCCTCTGGCGCGAACTCCGACGACACGGCAACAGGCTCCAGCGCGAACACCAAAACCACAGCAACAGGCTCCTGCGCGAACACCTACGCCACGGCAGCAGCAGGCTTCGCCGAGGCCATCTGCGCCACTGCAGCAGGCCTCGCCGAGACCATCTACGCCACAGCAACAGGCAGCGCGAAGGCCACGTACGTCGCAGCAACAGGGCCCGCGGCTACCGACATCGCAGCAACAGGGTTTTCAGCGGCCATTTGCGCCACAGCAACTGGCTCCACCGCTGTCACTGTTGCCTCCGGGACTACTGCAGCCACTGCGGCCACTGCTGCCACCAGGACTACTGCAGCCACTGCGGCCACTGCTGCCACCAGGACTACTGCAGCCACCGCGGCCACTGTGGACGCAGCCGCCACAGATGAACCAGGCGACTCAGGGATCTAACAATAGCGTGGAACAGCAAAACGGTGAAGGTACTGGAAGCAGAGAACAGCAGATCGGCGAAGACACCAAAAGCGAAGAACATCACAACGGTGAAGGCACTGAAAGCGTTGAACATCATAACGACGAAGGCGACATACCCGACACAACTGGTGAAGAAGACGGCGACGTCGGTGGTAGCAGCTCCGCTTATCACTGGAATCAAGATGGCTGCGACGATGGATCAGATTGGATGATGACTCAAGATGGAGGTTACGATGAATCAAGTTCGGTGCCGGAGGATTCCTTTGGGGGATCCGATGAGTCTTACGAAGTGAACATGGAGGTGACGTTTGAGCTATAGTATGGTCGAATTTGTGTGTGTGTTTGTGTGTTCTTGATGTTCTTGAAAGGACCTTTTTCTAGATTTTGCCATAAATGTGAGACTGTATGTTCTGTTCTGTTCTCTTCTCTGGCAATTCATTCTGGAGCTATCTTTGTTGCACTTGTTTCATCTTTCTAATAAGACTCTGTTGGATGGTTTGAAAGAAAATTAAGGATTCTGAATCAAAAATGAAAATACAGTGAAAATGAGGTGTTATCTGAACATAGTGCATATCATGATTCCCTGTTTGAGGTCAACAATGGCAAAATTTAGACAAGAGATGGAAGACTTGCAAAGTCAGATCCATGACTTTTCTTTCCTGAAGATAAGACATCTTTCAGTCAACACGCTTACACACATATGGCGTAGACTTGGTGGAGTCTACGCCAGCAAAGTCAGGTCTACGATATATATACACACATGTATAAAATAAACATAGCATATAGTGAGAGTCAATACTAGTATTTTCCTAAAGATTAATATGCTCCAATCGAACCTGCTTAGATATGATTGTAATCATCAGGTTCGATCAAGAGCTCAGTGCCATAAGAACCTGCATGCAAGAGATAGACTTTGGGACGGTTCTTGTGTCAGTCATCGTTGGATACACGATAATTAAGAGAGTCGTAGCATGTCAATTCTCAATGCTTGGAAACCACACCGAAGAGTACCCAGAAAGACTTGACCGCCTGCAACTGGCATTAGGCATACTGGTTAGCGTTCATCTTCCTGTGGAATCCTGAGGAGGTGCCGCACGGATACAGTAGAATCCTTCAGTCGTGTCTTAAGTCTAAATCTCCATTATCAAAAGTCTCAAGATTCCACTTTTATCGTACAAGTAATCACAGAGAGAAAAGAATAGTGATTTGCGGCAATTACTTGATCGTTTTTGGCTCATGTTCTTAATAAACCTTCACCTGTTATTGGTCTGATCTAATCTGGCAATACCTTTTAGTCGGATCCTGACAGCAATCTACAGAGCAAAAAAGAATTCTTACCGCATAAGAACATGAATCTGATTCCCAAGTTGTCTTTCTTGTCATAGCTTTGGATCCTTTTCATGCCTTTAAATATACTCTTTAGTATAGTTAGTTCAACCCTGATTCAAAGCAAGCCGAGTTGATGAAAGATGTGTAGAGAACCAACTGAAACTGGCTCAATCTTTTGTCTTCATGAAACAGTTCATAATAGACTAATCCACTGATACATCACAACAATATTTTCAAGTAATCTGCATTTCAATTACAATCTCCATGTGCCTGTGGCCACACAAAAAATTATCTCCAATGTTCAAGAGGAAGGACTTTGACATATAACCTAATTTGAAGCTATTTTTACAATTTAGGAGACTGTTCGTCGTCTCTAATTTTGACATCCATAGATGCATAAACAAAAAAGACATTATCTGACTGCTCCAAATCTTCTGATAAGCAAGGCTGTTTCCTACAGGAAAGCATGTCAAATCTTCTTTTTTTATGTTCCGAAGAATTTTCAACCTCCCAATATAGGAAATCCTGACATTTCATCCTTCAAAGCTTTTACTTTCTTTCAGCTGCCACTCTGTTCTTGAAGCCATCTGCATAACTATCAAGAATGTTTATGGCATGACATGCAGATGCTGCAGAACTGGATCCATTTTGTTTGTTGATGCTGTAACTATCTACACAATCTTGTACTTCAAATTTGCTTTTCTTTGGTTCCCCTCCAGCCACATCTTGACTTCATATAATTTAATGGTCTATTTTACCAGTAGATGGTGTCACAAAACTCTTGATGTTGTATTTTGAATATACTCTCCTCTGATTCTCCTCCCACCATATCTCAGCTTCCTTCTCACTAAAATGTTTCCGGCTGTAAACAAGACAACAAGATGGCTCATTATTTGCTCCAAACAAACTATAGCTCACCAAAATTCTGCAACTTATATAACGTGTAATATGTGAAGAATAACATGTATACTGTAAAAGGTATGCAGAAACCTTAGATACAACATCTGTGTGGAAGTACAGATTTAGACATATATTACATAAATTATGTGTGTTGTGTATGTAACTATAAGCATACATGATAAGAAGACTTCGGGAAAAGGACTTACCTAAACCTTACGCGATTGAGGCCCTTCTGGCCACTTGGCAAAGTAATGAAGGTAACATATACACCAACTTCAACTTGCTCCACCCGTTCATTCTTTGATTCCTTGGTTCGACAGTTTTTTGCATCTGTTGCAGCTACGGTTGCATCACAGTATGAGCTTGTGGAAGTCTGGTCCTTAATGCTTGTATGTACATCTGTACACTGGTGATGGTATGCAAAGACCAACTTTTCACCTTCAGGCCTCAAAAACTTCGTTTGGGCAGGGCAACATGTGCTGTTGGCATCAACAGTGGATCCAATATTACTTACTTGCCTCCTTGTTGAAAGCTTCTCTGTCAAAGCATTTATCTGATCCAAAGTAAACTCATTTCAGATATTCTTCGGATAAAAAGAAATAGAACTAAATGGGCATTGTAAAAGTCACAGTGGATCACTTTCTTTTCGACTAATCATGATTCACTACTTGCAAGCTGCCCAATCACATAAATACAAAGATCTACTAAATCAATTTCTCAAGACAGTTTACAGTAGCTCAGTCTCATTCAAGCATAACTATACAAGATGATTTGCTGTCCATTTTTTGTGAATTTAAAACAGGCTGTAGCCCTTGTAATGGACTGACTGTATATGCAGATAAGAGTGTTTCTGTAGAATTCTAAAACAGGTATGAGATGAATCTGAAAGTTAATACAGGATGAGTACTGTGTTTGCATGAGACACTAGGTTATATCGGTCTACCTTCAGGAAGCATAAATGCACATTTCTGTATTAACCACTCTAACCTTCTACCGAAGATGACAGACTGAAGAAACATGTTTGAAGTAAGCAAAAAGACCTAGTAACAAATTGTGGTTGTACCCATACCTGAGTGGTTAGAATCTTTATTACAGCATTTGCAGCTTTGCACTTTTCAGCTTCATCCTTTGCCAGCAACCAGGTTTCCTCAATTTTACGTTTACACTGTTGGAGTTTCCGACTTTTACTTTGGCATTTTTGAGTCAGGGATTTAGCCTAATACAGCGAAAATTACAAGGTAAGCACGATCATTCTTTCCTCAAGGGAAAGGTGATACGCTGTCCTTACAAATAAATTAAAAATGCAGCTAATATATAAATAACCAAATGCAAAATGTACAAAAGCAATCTCAAAATATTTTGGTAGGGGGCTGAAGAGAGGCTGAAAATGAAGTAAAAACTAAATTTCCATTTCCTGAAGTAATAACATCATCAATATGAACACAAATATATGTTCACGTAATAAATTTTCTTTGTTGCCAGAATTGATGTCCTTTATAACCTATTTCTGTTTAATGGCAAAAGGTGTGAAATATTCGAAAACTAATGCTACCCGTTATTATAGCACTAGAAACTGGATTTTAGATATTACAGCTCTCATCAAGCATGAATGCACAATTAGACATTTCAGGGAGTTCGATTATGCTTATAAAAATATCATCCTTAGTAATTCTTTTAAATATTGTTTTTATTGTTCCACATGTAGCCAGTCATTCGACAGAAAAGGAAAAGAGAATGTCAGAAACATGCAAGGACTGAAACAAAAGAACCGCTGACTAAAATTCCCAATGAATAAATGAAAAGACAATATTATCCAGCTAAGAAGAAAGCTTAATTTCAATTATATCAAACCCAAACGTGATGTGACATTAAGATAGATTGTATGGTTCTCTTTCACAGAAGATCTGCAGTTATAACTTCTAAAATAGGAAAATGTACCTCAGTTTGAAGTCGCAGTAGTTCTTCTCTCACTATCTTATCCACATTGTCTAGATCTTTTCTCAAGCTGCTAGCTTTGGATAGTTTAAATTTCCTCTCCGGTGGAGAATTCCGTGCATGAACATGAAAAGGATCAGAAAACTCTTGTCCTGAAATAGGAACCACTTTCAAGGAGTTCTCTCTACCATGTTCAATGAACTGTGGGGGGCATGGCACGTGTCCCCACCTTTGATTTGCTATGACTGGTGAACCTGAATGTTGATTCTGCTTTTCTTCACGCACAGATTCTGCATCTGCTTCTGCTAGTTTAGTTTCCTCAACAGCTGATAATTTACGATAAAATGTTTTTTCTTCAGTGATGAATGAAGGTTCCCTCTTTAACCTTAGATCAGAATATCCCTCAGTTGTTAGCAGTAATGGTCTAGGAGTTGAGATTTCCATGTTTATTCTAGGTTCTGAAATTGTTTGCAGCTGAGTGCAGCACGTATTGCAAACACGATACTTCTTGCATTTATTTGGTGCCAGAGCTGCATTCATGACCTTGTTGCTGCTACAGGGATGGCAAAACATAAAACCACAATTGTAGCAATTATGCTTCTTCCTAGCAAAGCCAAAAACCATTCTGCAACCTGTGCAGATTAACTGGTCCTTGCTTGAGATAAATTTATGCAAACAAGTGACAATTGTGAAGTTGGAACCGCAGGCTACACTTTCGACATGTCTATCTTCCAAGAACTCCACCAGAGTTGGGGCGCTTCTGTCTTTATTATCACCTAATCCAAGTTGTCCATTTCCACCCCTCCCCCAAGTATACACTTTTCCCTTTGTCGTCAACACTGCCACATGAAAAGAACCTGCAGATATCTCCTTGACAAACTCACTTTTAAGCAACCCTTCAACTCTAGCTATCGAAACATCCTCCGCATGAGGATTTCCTAACTGCCCATTTGCTGAACTTCCCATAGTAAAAACTATACCAGTAACTGTAAGTGCAGCAGTTAACGTAGTTCCGCAGGACACTTGAACAAAATCACAATCCACGAGTGAAGCAACGCAAGTTGGTGCAAGCTTCCTGTCCTTATCTACATGACCAAGCCTCCCTTTATCGTTGTCGCCCCAAGTGAATAGTTTACCACCTGGAGAATTGCTTTTGACATGACCAACTACGATTTCAACAACAGCAGCAGTATGCCATGGTCCACACGCGACTGATTTTACTCTAAGCCCTTTCAAGGACTCGACTTCTTTTGGCTGAGAGATACTTTGTACATCCCCATGACCAAGAACACCAAATGTTCCATCCCCACAGGTGAATAACTGCCCAGAAGAAGACACTATTGCTATGTGCCATTCACCGCATGCGATCCTCGATATAAATACACCGTCTAAAGGACCAGATATTCTATGGGGAAACCACTGGGTTTGGTGGCCATCACCGGAAAGATCAAGGCCATGGTTGCTGTCACCCCAGACATAAACTTCACCAGAATTTGCAATAGCAAAGGTGCACTGTGCCCCACAAGCAACTCTTTGTACAGAGATACAAGTAAGAGACTCGACAAGTTTAGGATAAGGTGCATCCATATTGACCTTATGACCCAATCTTCCACCATTTTCCAAGCCCCAACAGAAGACTTCACCCTGTTTAGTAACTAAAGCAGCATGCTTCTCCCCACAGGACACGTTCCTCACATCGAGCGCTCTAGTTGAATCCAATAGCTTGGGAAGTGAAAAATCAACACCTCCTACTCCTTTTCCCCACATGAAGGCATCCTTTAAACCGTCATTGACATATATCTTAGGAGATTCATGTTCGGATGAGCTGAGCTTAGAAATTGGAAACATTCTCTGTCCTTTACTCAAATTAGAGTCTTTCTTTTCCTTCTCACCATAAGAGACCACATGGGGCAGGCGAGGTAGTATTTTGTCCAAATAAGATTGTATATCCGATAAGGTTCTTTGTCTTGGAGAGTAAAATTCATCAGACGTGTTCATCATTCTATCTGATAAATGCTTATCTAGCAGAGATCGAGCAGGAGTACCGTATAAACTGCGCACCTTCAAGAGAAAAATTATGCATGGTGGTTTGTCAATTAAAATATAAATGAGACCAAATAAAGTAACTCATAGAGATTTTACTGGTTGTCTTTGAAGAGAAATCCAACGAAAAGGTTAGCTCAAGAGATTGCATGTTCAAGGCAGAAGCAGATGGAATTCATAAGGAGTCTAGTTTTCAACCTTTGCTAATTTAGCTGAACCCTGGAGAAGCCCCAGGTTATGATTCGTTGCAACATAGCCAACAGGGCTGTTGGCGCAAGTGTGTGCCCATCTGCTACTTCTTATGTTAGCCAAAATTCTTGGTTGATGAGAAGCTGATACCAAGGCTGTCAAACCCAGACACCAAGATTCAGCTTGTTCTTTGTCTTTGCATATCTAAGCCAAAACATATCACACAAGCAAGTCAGAAAAGCAGTTCAAAGTAGAAGAGCATAAGAGGATCAGTTCACAAAGAGGTGGCAACTTCATCATTCACCAAGAGACAACTTTACTGAATGAACCAAGTGAGGGTGAGTACCAAGTCAAGCGAACGTTGACCATTTTCATATACAAGTGAAAAGGACTGATTCTTTTTATCTGCCTGATTCTGACGCAGGAAATTTACCTGCATAATTGTTTGGTTCAAATTAAGTCGGGAATTGCTACTACGATTAGTGGACCAATGACTACCACTGATCAAACTGTTGATTCAATAATACATACAGTCTGCTGGCCGGAGATGACTTTGGAAACGGCATCCAAGTTCAAGTGTTTTTCCTTCTCCCCCGAGTACCAGATTAAGATTTTCTCATCCTGCAAACCAAATAACTCAAACAGATGAGTTGCAGAAACATTCCTCCAAGCAATGCTTTCCGACTCGTAACAGAGCATCAATAAGAAGAAAGTTGGGAAAGAAACACAAATGTTCAGCCCTGAAACACATACCGTTGATAGCCTGAAAGGGCAGAATTTGGGCTTCCCTCTCCTTCCACATTTCAGAAGATGTGCACCCTTCTTCAAAGCTGTAATGGCCTTTGCAAGAAAACGAGGGGGAAAAAGCTCATTTCACTAATTTGCGCATCTAAACGCAAGAAGAAACAGTAAAGACATTTGCATCAGAAGGGTCTAAGAATTAGGAGATTGCAGTGTTCAGGCTTCAAACCGAATTCCTAGGTGACCAAAAAATTAATTATTTTGTTGAAATTAGTTGTGTCTGAAAAGCTTCAGAAAAAGAAGGAAATTTATTTTGGACACAATGAAATTTGTGTATACATACATCACAACAACAGATAAATGACAGACCATCACAAGAGGATACACAAGTACATGGATAACATAAGTTCCATTCATTTAAGATATGAATAGGACTGCTTAAAAACGAAAAAGATGATTGGTAGGTCATTTGGATCACTCTCGGAGGGAAACACAAAGAAGATGATGTTTCATTACGTGTAGTAAAACTTTTTATGCCCTCTTCAAGAGTTCTGCAAAGCCACACCAAATTAAATCTCGCGAACTCTCTCCTCGTTTCCCTTGTGTGTTTTTGTGTGTGTGTGTGTGTGTGAGGGAAGGACGGAGGGAAAATTACATCAAACTAGAGTTCCATAATCGACGAAAAAGAAAGCATTCATGTCATTTCAAATGTATAATCCACATCCAGCTTCTTGCCAGAGAATGAAGATGGCTACTACAGAGAGAGAGAGAGCAAGAAACCTGTTCAACTTCTCTGACCGAGGGGGTTCTTCTTTCGAAATTTTCAGCCATTTCACTCCGCTCGACGCTCTGCAAGGGTGCTCATCGAACGAATAAAGAGGAAGAAAGAAGAGAGGAGGACATCACGCAACAGAAGCCAAAGAAAAAGCAGGAGAGCAACAGAGAGAGAGAGTCTCAAGGACTGTGACCTTCCCCAGGAAAGGAAACAGTGATGTACTTAAAGGAAGAAGCTCGGGTGACAGAGGAGGAGCAACAACTGATCCTGGCCTCAGTAAACTACCGACTACAGAATCCTTTCTTTCCTACAAAGAAAGTGACGGAGAGGATCCTGAGCTGTGCTCACTTTTTTTTTTTTTTTGCTGCTTTTTCTTCCCTGCCTCTGCCTCTCTTTTGTTCTTCTCCAAGACAAGGATCATCTCGGACATGCATCCAGGCTTGCCATGACACCAGCCTCCCCCCTCCTCCTCATGGGCTGTTTCACCAGTATACTGTTCTCCTCGGCTTTAGCGCACCACCGATGGGGAGCGAAGGTACGCAGCATTTTAAATTCAAGCGCATGGCACAGCCAGCATTAATTAGTCTTAATCCGAGGCTGAGAAGCAGCGACCAAACGAAGAAAAGCGGCGGTGGGGAAGGGAAGCACGTGTGCATCGATGGCTGCCGCTGTCCGCATCCGCCACACCCAACCAACTCGGTCGCCGCGCCATGTGATGCCGTCAATCGACATCATGAACTACCCGGAGGAAAAGAACTGAATCGAATCGGGTTTTATTCGGATCCGGACCTGAAATCCAAAACGATAAGCTTTTGGATGTGACGCCAAAGAAACTTTAATTACAAGTATCTAATTATTTCCGAATGGATCTAAAATATATTCACATTAATGGATTTCCAACATCCAACGTCTGGGTTGGGTACAGTTATCTGTCGACTAAACGGTGATGCCTGATTCCAAATGTTCTCTGTCAACCATGACGCTTCGCTCCGCCATTAAGACACGGGGTTTGAAGCGTACCAGCGAGGAAGACAGCGAGCGGACTCTGCTGCGTCGCTGCCGTTTGCGTCAGCGGAGACGAACGAGTTTGATGCCGCACGTGATGCCCGTCACGTGAGCACATATGTCCTGACAACTAAAACGAGACTACACAGAGCACGCAGAGAAATGAATTAGTGCGATTACAGATCAACACGAAGATTGATTGGTTTACTACACATGTGAGGTATAGGGATTTTGCCCAAATTTCATCGTACATAATTTTGATTGGCCGCCGACAGTTAATGCAGAGCGGCCGGTCGGTGGTGAGATGGAACGGTTGGTGCCTCGCCATGGGATTCTGTGAAGGACGACCGGGCTCGTGCTTTATGCATCAAGTTTCACGCAACCCCATGATATCAGCAGTCCTCCCAGGTGATCCATGTCTGGTTTCGTGTGTTTAGGTTAGGTCATTTCTTGGGACTGCCAATGTGGTGAAAAGAAACGAGGCACGCGATCTGCTATAGACCATGCAACCAACGAGGAAGAGCGCGATGTCATCTTCATCTTTTCCACGATTTAGAGTTAATCATTATCGACATTTAGGGTGTTGCAATATTTAATAGTAATATGAGAGTCAACGAGCTCCGAAAGATTCAAATCGGAACGAGGATGAAGCATAGTTTATATGGATGATAACAAATTAACGAGATATGATGTGATGGCGACGAATAAAAACATTATGATCAATATTTTACGAGTGAGAAGATGGTTAGATACTAAGATAATGGAGGAACCATAAGAATACAAAACGCGTTCCATCATCAATCATCCGTGTGATGGATGAGGATCAATAATTCACCTCACCAAACACTACTAAAGAACTACACGCACAGGTCACATCACGATTCCAAGGCCATCTCGCTCGTCTTCGTATGTATCTCGTCTTGTTTAACCCAATCAAACTGTTGTTAAGATTCTCTAAAGAGCTGTGAGAAGCTAGATGACAAATGACCTTGCCGTCAACCATGTGAGCTAATGAGGATCTAATCCCTCCTTTTATTTCTGGTGCTCAATCCTCTAAAGGGGACTATGGCTACCAACCTTGTATGATTATGATTGGAATTGATGGGTGATCACGAAATATTTTCTCGAAACAAAAGTACTGTACCACTGAAAACAACCAAAGTAAAATATTTTTTAGTGCTCTTCATCATAATGCATTCTATAATACTAAGCATCATTTTTTCTTTGGTTAGACTTAGTTAGGATGATCGCTATAAATAAAAAATAAAGATACTTAATTCATAATCTAATGGTCTTGATCTATTATAGAACATAGAAATAAAGACTTCATAACGATAATAGAGAAGATATTCATCTCTAGTTAGGCATCTTAGTGAATGATGTTGGTAAGAATTAAGATTACAAGCGAGAGATGTGGTTGTTCCTTCGCCTGCCCTTCTCAGTTTTCTTTTCTTTTGTTCTACTGATGAAAGGTGGTTCTCTCGGAACACTACATAACAATGATACAAATGGCAACTAGCCTTTCTCCCAAAGTGTTCCCTATCCCGGTAGGCTATGCTGCTTTCTAGGGTTGGGAGCTCCTCCTTGGAGTACTTGTATCTGTCATAAAGTGGTCTCTTCAGGCAGACAAGCCAGTCCATTCGACTCGAAAAGTCAATTAGGCATATAGGCTTTCATGATTGTACAGGACTGAAAGCTCCATGCCCAGATGGAGAAAAGGATTACATGACAATCTCCTTCTTTTAAAGCTTTTGGAGAGTTTGCCGTCGCGCTCACCCCAGCGCCGGTGTGAGAGTGTCGTGCGTGTGTTCTCTTTCGCGTTATTATTGCTTGTTGGTATGTTCATGGAATTGCTGGATTGTTTGTAACTTTGTATCATAGCTCGTTATTTCTGGATGATCTCTTTCCTTGAACGTTTTTGCGGTGTCATTGCCTTACGTTGATCTCTGCAGGAAGGCCTTGCTCACTGTTCTCGTCTCCCTACTTCATTTCTCTGTACACGTAAAGCGAAATGAGAGGCAACATGATGACAAAAGCCATGCATTTGTCTCCTGTCCCACTGCCACGCCCACGAGCGGCCACGCTCGGCTGCCGGCGCAGCGGTTGGCCGGGGCGTGGTGTAGACCCACGCCTGTCCCGTGCGCAGCAGCGCCTGAGGCGGAGCAGCGTCGGCCGGAGTTAAGCCCATGCCGCATCATTTTCGCCATCATTACCATCAAGATAGTCGATGCAACCCCCGACAGCGGCATCGATGATGGCCTATACATGTCTACCTGCCACTGACCGAGCGTGTCATAGATTTGAAGGCCTCGGAGAGGATGACACAGCGAAGAGAAGACCGGGGAAGGCTGCTCGAGCTGCAGCAGCTGCTGCTTCGGAGACAGTCACAATCACAAGGCTTCTGGACGCCGAACTGGGACCATTTTACCTGAGTGGCCACCGTGTCTCGGAACAGATTCAGCCTCAAGCTTTATACTATTCCCATCAAAAAAGTGCTGTTTAAACTGAAATGTCAATCAAAAACATCAAAATCGGAACTTTTCTTACATCGCAATCTATGTTGAAGACCAAGTTTCACAGGCATAACAAGTACATTGTCATATGAAATCCGTAGGACTTGTGCTACAATGATAGATTCCGTCAACGAGTCACAGTTTCAGGCCGGGCTGCACCGTGAAACTCTGCAGCTCGTGTTGCTGAATGAGATGCAAGCTCTTCTTCCCACCTATTTGGGCCTCAATTGGGCTGTCGGTCCGGTTTGAAACCATAACGAGGCCTATTCTAAGCAACCCGGTCCGGTTCATATGAACCGGCTCACTGCCTTCTTAACGATCGTCGTTCCCGTGGGAAGCGTATTACCCCAAACTCCCCTGTTCTGCTCGGTGGGGTGCTGCGGCGATGGGGAGGGCGAAGAAAACCCGCAAATTTGCGGTCATGAAGAAGCTCGTCAGCTCGAAAACCCTCAAGAAGTAAGCGAAACCTTTTCACTCTTCTCGGCCTCTCCTCCAGTCTGTGACCTAAACTTCCTGCAGGTACAAGGAAGAGATTCTGAACCCTAAGAAGAAGGATCCCGAGAAGGAGAATCTGCCCCGCAATGTGTACGAATTTCTTCATCATATGTTCTACGTTTTCGTCCTTGAGTTGCCGTCTAGCTTATTTTTCGATTGATGTTTTGATAGCCCGAGCGTATCTTCGGCGCTGTTCTTTAAATACAACACCGCACTTGGTCCGCCTTACATGGTCATCGTGGATACCAATTTTATCAACTTCTCCATACAAAATAAGGTGACCCTCGTTATAGTGTTTGCGTCCTTGGATGTTGATTGTTTTATCTGAACTAAAAGTGAGTAATTTGGTTTTCTATGCCTCAAAAGATTGTTTTTTTTAATGGTAAACGTCTTGATCATGGGCCAATATTTGTGGATCCTTTGTTTTGCAACGTAATCGACCAAGGCTAAGGGCTCAGTTGTTACCTTCAGATTGTATGGAATCCCCTAGATCGGTTCCTTTGCAGTAGGTGATAGTTAGTGTCTGTCTGCGAATCATAGCCCCTGATGGACATATGGGTGATATTGCTACTTGTTTTATAGCCATCAAATAATAAAATTGAATTTACAGTTTTGAACTGGTTTTTGTTTGGAGATTAGTTTCGACCAGCTAGGTTTACATTCTAATGAGCGGCCTTTAGTTCAGACATGGCAGGTTTTAGTGGAAACCAGGAAAGTAGATATGAATGAAATTATTCCTGTGTTGTATCAGCCCAATAGTTACAAGGCAAAATATATCTCGTCTTGTAAGCCTTAAGATTACCAATGCTAGGAGGTTTTCATACTCGATGACTTTCATATTTGTTCCATCTTATCAGTTATTGCTAGTAGCTGGTATTTAATGCTGCCAACAAGTATGGTATTCCAATTTTCATGGAAATTTGATTGTAGTAATTAACAGAAGAAAATTAGCCAATGATCTTTCTGGAAGTATAAGCATTCGACATGTAGTTTTTGTATTAGATATGGTCATATCTAGCAAAGATTATAGGGACTCAAAGTGTTTTTGTATTTAATAATGCATATCCTTTTGCAGTGTAGGGATTTTTTAGAACCTTCTCTGAAGTTTGAAAACAGTGTCTTAGTGTTTCTGTTTCTTATGAAGGGTGATGGTTAATCAAAATGTACTGACACCTGTTAATTTCTTTTGAAAAGACAAGTCTCATTGCTTCCTCACTGGCCTTTCTAAACCAAACAAATAATGATTGGAAAAGTCTATAGAAAAGCCTTTTATATAGTAATGCAGATTATTGTTCAATTCAATTTCAACTATGATTGACATATGGAAGAAAATAGGGCCTCAAGTCAGTCAACAATCTAATACTTGCAAAAATTTGTAGTTGAAGTTCATCATAGATGTCTCAGTTTCATCCCAAGTTTGTAAAACGTGTTTTTGCTGTAGGAAAATATGTTATTTTCTATTGATTCTTGCTCATGGCTGATTCCTTTTTCAATTGTTTTAGTTGGATTTGGAGAAGGGCATGATGGATTGCCTTTATGCAAAATGTAAGTTGGCTTTTGGATGACAATGGTTTTTCCTTTTATTATTCTTTAGTCAGTCATAGGATTGTCTGGTTCATTTTAGCAGCTTGATTTCTCTTCTTATTATTATTATTTTTCCTTGTTTGTGTTGTAGGCACTCCTTGCATTACTGACTGCGTGATGGCTGAGCTTGAAAAGTTGGGACAGAAATATCGTGTAGCTTTACGGCAATCTTTCTCATGAGTGCTTTATGCACCACTATTTAACCTCTTAAAAACTTCATTTTCCATGTACTTTTACCTATAATTCAAGTAGATATAAGATCAATTTTTTTTTCTGTTTCTCCTACAGTATTGCAAAAGATCCTAGGTTTGAAAGGCTACCTTGCACACATAAAGGGACTTATGCTGATGACTGCATTGTTGACAGGGTTACTCAGGTATTGTAATACATATTGCACTTTGATATGGTAACTTGCTTTCTTACATTTGCTGTATGATTATCTTCGTTTCATGTAATTTCTTGTGCAAGTTATATGGTATACTGTGTTAAATTTCAATCTTTCACCTAAATTCTTCTGGAACTTCCCATTTACGTATGAACTTGCTATATATTAAATTCAAATTTTAGACAGCTATGGAGATATCCTATTGTTATGAAGTTGTTATAATATAAAATATCTCAAACAATAATATCTTGAATGACTACACTATATTTTGGTTTTTTGTAGAGTATCAACTGGTTGTTGATATCTGAATTATGTATTGTATTGGTCTGTATCAATCTTGTTTCTTTTGTTGAAAGTTTCGTTTTCTTTTTGGAAAAGCACAAGTGTTATATTGTTGCAACGTGCGATAGAGACTTGAAGCGAAGGATACGCAAGGTATATGCTTTAGAGCGAATTTGCAGTTCAGTATCTCGGTGACCTACCAAAGGTTTATAACAAACAATATGCATTTTTGTAGATTCCTGGCGTGCCTATCATGTACATCACACGACACAAGTACTCAATCGAGCGGCTACCAGAAGCAACAATCGGTGGAGGTGAGGGTCATTTTATGCCTTCAGCTAATTGACGTTGTGTTTTTAGTCGACTGCAGCTTCTTGTATTTTTACCACTAATAATTATTTAATCAATAAACTCTTAAATCCATATTTATGACCTGTGCAGCTCCAAGAATTTGATGAAGAGTTTCTTCCAGAGAGAACAAACTCAAATTGATGCTTTGCTCAAAGCAGGGAGATCCGTAGGCAGGTTCTCATTGATAGTAAATTAGATGAAAAATGCACTCTGTAACAGCTCTTGAAAGCTTTGTTTCACACTATAGAGACTCTCTCGTGTGGTAGAAGCTTCACATCGTGTTGACTCTACTATTGTCATCCATTTCATAAAAGAGCAACGTTGCCAAGGCACCATGGTTTGCCCTTTAACAAATATAAGATCGGTGACAAGTTCATAACAACATCTAGCATATATCATCTTAGTTTCTGAACTTTGCAAAATAAGAAACTACACAGTATCAAAAAGCTGCAGTGAAGTTGCAAGGAAATTCACTAGAACAGTACATGCTTGTCTCAGCATCATCATCTTGGTCTTGGAGTACAAATTTGCGAAAAAAAAAAAAAGGTTCTGAAGAACAAAACAACAACATTTCAGAAGATGCTTGTCTCAGAAACATTTTACATTTTTAGACGAATCAAAATTGATGCCTCATTCAACGAAGTCAACCTACAATATCAGTAATTCAGTTATAATAAATGAATATGTCACCTCATAAAAAAGGACTCTGTAGGCATTTAGGTCATGACATAGTGGCCGTCCCTCATTGCTGCAGTACTCCAAGGCTTCAGCAATATAGAAAGCAACCCTCAGACGCATTGCCCATTCAATAGTTTGATTTTCCCCTGTCCAGCAAAACATGGGATAAACAAATAAGAATAGACATACCAGCATAAAACAAAACAACAAGGAACTGTAACAATTCCTAAAATATAAACTGATTACATAAGATGTAAGATGTTGAAGAAATACAGGTTTCTCTTTCATCAAGAAGCCTGCTCATTTGTGTTTTATCAAAAAATTCTTTCTGTCGACTTTATCTATGTGATAAACGAATTGTTGTTTGCTATAGAGAACATAACAAATGCACTAGATTTTGCTTTTATTTCAAATCAAACCCTTGCCATTTCTGCTTCTTAAAAGCACCAGGCTACGGCATCACTGTTTCCGGTTTATAGGGGGGGACCAATTTATATAGATCTGTCGCTCTATCATCGAAATCGGTATCTCCAATTTTGACAAACCACTCAAACCTTATTTTGCCCTAATAATGCACATGGAGTTCATACTTGACAATTAGACACTAGTTATCCTACTTTAAATGAAGGTAAGTTCTCGATGAAATCTCAGCTACAAGCGGATGATATGACAAACTCAGCGTCCAAATCCAGATAATGACTTTGCAACTCTACATAGAAGAATGCAAAAGGGTAACTTTTTGACTTTTAGAGCTGCCAGCAAAAAGAAATGTTCCCCGATGAGAGTAACAGCAATGACCAGTTCAAAAGGCATAACAATTAGCAGAGCTTCACAATTCGATTCTACTGATCTACTTCTGTAAGTGTGGTTGTTTGCTCTCTCACTCTTTTGTACAACTTGTATAATATATAAACTCTCTCGTCATTCCGAAGAATGAGTAAGCATTAACTGAATACAAGAAAGAAAACTGTATTAGGGGCACCGAAGACGACTGTTGCTTACGCTCGTTTGCCTCATTATTTCTTCTTCTTCTTCTTCTTCTTCTTCTTCCGCACGTCTACGAAGATACATTGCTTGATTCTGAATTCCGGGCGAACGATGTTGGTCATCACACAGACGTTGATTCGCAGGAAACCAACACATGAACTCATAATCTTTCTAACATCACAAATTGAAATCCTTAATACAACAGAACCTTAAGCTCCAGTCGATGGTGCTGCTCTCACTGAATCATGCTAGTTTCTGTTCTCTCTCCTTCGGGTCTGCAGTCTTACGTATACGAGGCTTTATCATAAGCAAATTGTGATTAGTGAATGCGTGCAGTCGATGTCGGGGAAGACGAAGAATCCAGCTGAGAAAGGTAGTGACTATGATGATGTCCAACTTTAGCTTTATCAATCTTGCACAGAATGATTGGAGCAGGAAGGAAGGGAGCAGAAGTCCGTTGCAACACTTTGGCCGTGAGAAAGAAGTACGTGCCGCCGGTCCTCGTGATCTTGGGAGAAGCAAGAAACGGTGTTAGGATGATTAACGTAGATAAGATTAATCTAATAGCAGATAAGATTTTCTCAACTATACAAAATAATTTCTCTACTTCAGAAAAATTCTTTATTATGTTGAGAAAAATCTCCTACCTAATATATATAACTAGAAGAGGAACATATTATTCTTTAATAAAAAATTTTCAATAATTTTTCTTATTTTTTATTCTTTACAATATGATATCAAAGCGGATGAGACGAACGAGGCTCCACGACCATCGAAGTTTGTCATTCACCACATCCTTTGCTTCAAGCATCATATTACGAGGGCGTGATAGCAAATAAATTTTTTTTAATTATATGAGGAAAATTCTTCCTCCTAATTTGTATAATAAGGAGAGAGACATATTAATGTATTCAAGCTAAAGCTTCTTCAATAAAACTTCTTCAATAATTCTTCATATTCTATTCTTTCCACCATTATCATTTCTTTATCCTTTTGTCTTGTTTTTCCGATCACTCTTTTTATTTAATCTTTCATATTTCCGCATTTGCACTCTTAGTTCTTGTTTACCAATCTTGACTCTAATATAATTTATTAAAAATTCATCAATAATTAGTACCAATCAAATCGATCAAGAGAAACTAGACTCAGATATATATCATCGAGTTGCTCGAACAATTTAAATTGATATATTGTGAGTTAAATTAGATTGATGGATCAAGATAGATTGATCAAAGTTGGCTTTGCGAGCCGATCATTGATCCTAGTCTGTGCACCCCAGGATGGAATACAACAAGTGAGGTGGTGATCCCCCACCAAATTCCTGCAGGTGCTGCTATAATTGATGACCCGAAGGAAGAACAGAGCCAAATGTTGGCCACTGCTCTCTCTCTGGCGACGAGGGCCTCAACGAACAAGTAGCCAACTTCAAAAAAAGAGTAGGTAGTCTCATCTCATATCTCCACCTAAAACTAAGATTCTGTCATCGAACAAGCAGCCAACTTCAAAAAAATAGAGAGTAGGTAGTCTCATCTCATATCTCCACCTAAAACTAAGATGCTGAGCGTATGTTCTAAACTCTTTTAACTTATGGTCAAGCTTTCCGACAACAGAATCACATGGAGATTTGACCATAAACAAATTGGTCAACTAGATTGCATCAGCTTTTGTCTTCAGTTGCTACGAGATATTAGTCAATCGTTGTCGGGAAAGTAGCACGAAGTTATAACCGCAAACACTCCGAGGGCTGAGTTTGGCCACTAGAATCTCCACAACCAGTTTCTTGTACTCACAGGAAGTTGTGTTCATGAAGGGATCCGACGGGCTTCACTAATCTTCTATCTTTTCTCGGTCAAAGCTATCGAAATCAGTCCACTATGTATCAGAATCACAATCGTCATTCTTTCACACTACATTTCTTTTTCTCCTGCAGAACATGATTTTAAGATCAGAGGTTTTCTTTCTATTTTTCTTTGGCGTAGGACGACTTGCATGGATCTCATAGTCTTCGTGAGGCCATCATCGTGACGATAATGGCCTCAGATCATGACCGATACATTAAATTACCTCAGTACTATGTATTTCGTCAAAAAGAGAAAAAAGTTACAATAATCGTAAGAGAGACCCTCGAATTAGGGAGTTGAAAATCCAATGAGAAAATTATACAGTTGACTTGGGTTAGTCTGTCGATGAAACGAGCAGCTTCGAGCATGCATCACTTCCAGCCTTCCGTGTGCCCGTTCAAGCATCCCTCTCGAGCAATGTCACCGATCTGAACCCCTAAGTCGTAGACCGAGCCGATCTTCCAGTGAACCGGCAGGACCTCTTTCTGAGCCCAAACCCACTTCCCATCGTAGCCGCCCGTCACCACCATTCTCAGCTGCAGCGGGCCGACCGGCGCTCGGTCGGTGCTCCACACTGGTCCGTACTCCCTGCTCATGAATTGCCAATTCGACGACCCGACCTGTGAACCCAAAACGCGGCATTAATACCACTCCGGTCCCGTATGAACCGCCGTCTCAAATCTCAGGCTGTGACCGTACCTGCGCCACATCCACCGCCACGATGTCAGTCTGACCCCCCTGGTGGAGGAACTTGATGGTCAAAGAGTTTGGCCTTTTGCTCTTCTCTTCCACCCTAATGGACAAGTTCTTGTTGCTGTACTCACATGGAATCCTGCTTGCAAGAATCAAGAACATTCTGTAGTTCCGATACAAGATTGCTGCGTGACATGGTCAAAAGAAACAGTGCCCAACTTTTACCTTTTGTATTCCACATCCACGATGCCAAGTTTTATCAGCGATTTGGCCATCCCACGTCGTGCCATGGCGACATAAGCCGGCCTGCTGAGAACCAAGTCGGTGTCGTTGCTCTTGTTGAGGTCCGTAATGATCACTTCGACCCCTCGACTGCTGCATATCTTCGTGTTCTTACATCTCACCTGCTTCAAAGAGATCTCAAGATTATTGTTGATAAACAAAAAGGATGAAGATTTACATGAATTATATGTATAATCGCGCAAGTAAATCTGACCTGGAAACATGCTCCGCAGCCAACCCCGCCTCTGTAAAGAGCAGAGCTTGCAGCAGCAACGTAGCCTCCGCTGAAGCCCAAAGCCATGGAGCCATATCCACAAGCCCCAACTACAAGCATAAAACCAATCTAACTTAGTTGCTTCTGCTTTTGGAGCACCGAAGTAAATAAACACAGTTTGTAGTGCTGCAATATACCAGATAAAGCGGAGAAGGAGGTGAAGTGGGCAGCCGTGGCTTGATGCACGCACCCGCCACAGGCCGTAGCAGAGGAGAAAAGAAGGAAGACAAGAAAGAACAGGAAGACAGAGCCACCGCCCATGTCTTGGCTTGGAGAGGAGGTGGAGGAAATGGTGTATGCGAGGGAACTAAAGGGAAAATTTCCTTCCGCTGATCATATAGAGGGGGGGAGGTGGAGGAAAGCACCGGGTTGCTGATGCAGCAGTTTGAAGTAAAATCCAGCGTGCTGCCCCACAGCAAGAACAGTAGAAAACGAACGGCCACAGGGTGGACCAAAGCACACGGCGGTGCGACACACCAATCGCCGGTGAATTGGTCTTTCACCCCATACGCGAGAACAGAGCAGACCCCTGTTTGACGTATAAGTCACTTGGCGTCTTCTCAGAACCACGTTTGAACTGTTCCTCTGGTATCTCTTTCGTAGGTAAAATTCTCATGGGCGATGTGATCTACTTAGTCTAAAGCAGACTGCGATTAGGAACAAAATCTGCTCGCCGCCTTGGTTTTCATGTGCACCACCGGTGCTGGCTATATTCATCGATCCTTTTCAGCTTACTCCGGAAGCAACAATCCTTGTCGAGTCTCAGTCTACGTGTGGGTTTAAGCCGCTGCCCACAGTAGTGTAGAAAATCTGTAAAAGATTTCAATTTTCTTCTTCTTACACGTCTGTATCTGAATCAGTTCCTCAGATACATTTCATAAGCTTGGTTGGTGAGCCAACGCAGGTAATGTTTCCAGTTGGCTTAATCCAATTGATGCGCTGGCTTTGACCAAGTCAAAATATATTTTTTCTATAACTAACAACGTCACGTTAACTGCTAAGTGGGGTGGATAAGCGCCACGAATGGATGACGGGAGGTGAGTCAAGAGATAAGAACGAAGAGTTGGCTTTCTTTCCGCAGCAAAAGTGA